>NW_008795405.1:7851596-7865402 GCF_000699145.1 Aptenodytes forsteri | reverse complement strand
CACCTTGAATACTGTGTTCAGTTTTGGGCCCCTCACTACAAGGAGGACGTTGAGGTGCTGGAGCGTGTCCAGAGAAGGGCAATGAGGCTGGTGAAGGGTCTGGAGAACAAGTCTTATGCGGAGCGGCTGAGGGAACTGGGACTGTTTAGCCTGGAGAAAAGGAGGCTGAGGGGAGACCTCATCGCTCTCTACAACTACCTGAAAGGAGGTTGTAGCGAGGTGGGTGTCGGTCTCTTCTCCCAAGTAACAAGCAATAGAACAAGAAGAAACAGCCTCGAGTTGCTCCAGGGAAGGTTTAGATTGGATATTAGGCAAAATTTCTTCACCAAAAGGGTTGACAAGTATTGGAACAGGCTGCCCAGGGAAGTGGTGGAGTCCCCATCCCTGGAGGTATTTAAAAGATGTGTAGATGTGGTGCTTAGGGACATGGTTTAGTGGTGGACTTGGCAGTGTTAGGTTAATGGTTGGACTTGATGATCTTAGAGGTCTTTTCCAACCTTAATGATTCTATGATTCTATGATACTATGATCCCTACAACCAACTTACCAAAAGGTTTGGAAGTGAAGGAGGCTGACCTTTTAGCAAAGAATGTGCTTCTTGCCTTTAACCTGTTTAATGGTAGCACAAACTTGGTTGAGATAGTTTTGAAGGTCAAAATAAGCAGAAGGTAGCTGGTTTGAGGGTCACCTGTCTGTAGTAGATGTGATACAAAGCTTCTGATTGCACATGATAAATTAGTTCTGCATAGAACCAAATAGCTCAGAAAGACTGGCTAGAAAGAGAGAGAAGAAGAAAACAGGGAAAAGAAAAAAGATCCATATCAAACAGCATCAAGGAGCAACATTAGAACGTGCCCCTCCCCTGCCGTTACATGCAAGATAATCAGAACTTGCCTAATGGTAGCTCTGCTGATTTCTAGCAGACATAGAGTTAATGTGATGCATCCTGTAGCGTCTGGTAATGAAGCTACACCTCAGGTGATGTAGTGTGTTACTGTGCTCTGAAGGTGTATGGTAAGCTGGCAGAGCAATTGTAAGTCATAGCTAGTGAGTGGCCTAAAATGGCAGGCGCCTCCAGGGCTGGCTGCAGACTGCCGTGCTGTCTTTACTATTGAAGGGACAGTGTCTAGTCCACACTCATGAATGATGGGGCAAGCAGTAACCTCCCTTTGCATACTATTGGTTTCTTACCCAGGAAACAAAAAGCTGTGGAGGGAATAAACCACTCCTGTGTGGTGCCTCATAAGTTTGCTCTCTCCTCCCTTCTTGTGCAGTGATATCCCACTGATGCTTGGAGTCCCTTTATGCCTGTAGCATTCAGAGCAGGACTCACATCTCTCTAAACACAACAAACTCCCAACTGGGAAAATATATGCCCACTCCTCAAACCATCTGTACTTGTATGTGAATAGAGATAGATTCAAGAGATTTGTAACACATTCATGCGTAAGAGAGTGGAGAATAGCTAATTCTGATGTGCTAGAGGAAACTACTGCAGGATTGTTACGTTCCTAAGAAAAAATATCACATTTATGCAGCCTGTATTCAATATTTACAAACAGAACAGAGATTGAACATTTGATTGTCTGGCAGTGGACCAAGAACGCTCCCCCAGAACTGTGAGCAGTGATGTTTTGAGGCCAAGAAAATATGTCAGAAGCTTGTAGGAGGGATTACAGTTAGTAAAATGATATAGACATATAAAGTGGGCTCTACTTACAAAAATGTGTCAGTAAATAAGGCCATGGGAGAGTATAACAATCAGGGAAAACTGACTGCCATTTTTTCAGGCAGTACAGTTGAAAAGAAATTATGGGACTTGTGCATAAATAAGCAAAATCTAGATGCAAAAAAGCCTTACAGATATTTTACTAAATAGGCAAAGTTTGCAAATAACCCTGAAACTGTTTGGAGAAGATTAACAAAATAAAACAGATCACAGTATTAACAGTCAAGAACATACAAAAAGTGCCAGCTAGCAGTGCAAAAAATGTGTATAATAAGAGCCATTCAGAAGGCAGTATATTTATTGATAAAAAAAGACTGCATGAAATAGAGACTTTGATATGGGGATTCAATTGATTCAGCCTGACTTATAGGGGAAGATGTATTTGTGAAGCAAGAATAAAATTATGTGTATATTTGTTCAGAAAGAAACATTTATACAGTGTTTGTTATGAGAGATATTTAACAATTAATTTTGCATAGCATTTTCCATTTTAATTATTGTTTTCCTTGTATTCTGACAGTAATAAATGACTTGTAGGCTAATGAAAACTGCCAGGAAGAATAAAAATAAAGCCTACAAAGGAGCTTGCTGCATATCTTTCTCTCCAGCAGCTCCAACAACAATATTTGCATATAATTGGACTTCTGGGAAATACAGAGATTCTTTGGTGGCAGTCGGAGGATCTGCCTGAAAGCTGGTTAATCACTGGTTGTTTTACAATGATGGGACTAATAGAAAAGGATTTCAGTGATAGTAAAGTCTACCTTTCGTCCCCTTCCTTCAGCACATCAGCAGTCTTTCCCTTTTCCACTTTATGATGGCATTTAGGGTCTTCGATCGGCTGGCTCAGAGTGAACGCAGGGGAGTGGAGAATGCGGTATGGAAGGCAAACAAACCAAGAAAATAACAGTGCGTTCAGAGTGACATATCTGCTGCTGGCATTGAGGACTGAGGCACTCAGCCATTTCAGCTGTTCAGGGTTAAATTTGCCAGACATATTCTCTCTTCTGAGTCAGACTTCCCTGTATTTGTGATGTTAAAGTCTAAGAAAAAAAAAGATTCAGCAATTGTCTTGTCCTGCTGCAGTTAAGGTAGGATTTTTAAAATTGACAAAGAAATGTATTATTAGTAACAGTAATGTCCTATTTGAGAAACAGTATATGCCGATGCAATTAAAGGCATTAAAAGCATTAAAGACATTTTCAAAATTGGTCTTTGACATACACATGCTCACTTCAATTGCACTCAAGGTCAACTAGTCCTGTGATGGCAGTACTCAGAGGTTCACTTGCTTCTGTGCCCTGCAGCACTTTCTCTGTGTTTGAGCTACTTTCCAGGAATTAACTCACACACTGGAGTAAAAGGACATCTTATCCCATGCGTCTCCACTTCCATGCCTCACTGTGCTTGATTTGTCCTTTAATGTGCTCTTAATGGCGTCTGTAGGTTTGCCTTTGCAAGAACTGGATTGTGTGTCTAAACAGATCAACTCTGTCGATAATAAATTCAGGATAACTCACAAGAATTAATCACTGGAGATTGATGTCAATGGCATATTTTTCTAATAAGAATATTGATTTCACTCTGCTGTAATGATAAGACTACCAAAATTTTAAAGGCCAAGAAAATTGAATCCTATAAATCTCTGTGTTATAAATGTGTATCGTATGCAAGTGCTTCGTGCTTCAGATTCCAACAGCCAAATTAGAAATACCATCCTTTATAACATTTATCTTGTTGTAAACCACAGATTTATTGGATCTTTACAATGCTTTATTCAGGATGAGGCAACAGCAGCTTTTAATGTACAGCATGAAAATTTATGATTGAAAATTACAGTGCATAAATATTTCCAATCAAGAAGTGAAAACTTCTAGCATAGTACATGGTGTCCAGACAAAAATGTAGAAATATGCAAGTAAAGTTTGCAAATTAAACAGTGATGATGGACTAACTTTATGTTGAGAATGACAATTTGGGCTGAAAGCCACACATTAGCCAAAACTGAGGAATTAAAGAGACTGAGCAAAAAGATAAGAAGGGCAGTGTGTGATATATATATGGCAATGCACGATCTAGCTGAACGAAGTGTGACTTTGAAGAGCATATATAATTTCACCAAAAATCCTTCTTGATACACAACTCCAAAAGAGCAGAAAAATTTTGCTTTCTGGGATTAAAGAGGTAATTTTCTATATTATCTATAACAGGAGATGTTATAAATTTGATCTAGGATCAAGACATAGGTATCTTTAGTGTCTTTGCTTTGGGTTCTGCCTGTATACTCCAGTCATACATGAGGAGGCCTAGGTGATGGCCTACCACCTGTGAAACACAGTCCCAGCTTGTTGCATGTGGATAACGTTCCAGGACATGCAGACGGTGTGTGTTTCCTTAGTAGTGGGAAAGATACAGCTGAATGACTGTATTTGTTTTGAGACGTGCTTTCTGGGTGAAAAATATCTTTTCTGATTTCACAATTTCCTTTCTCCTGTGAATTTCCTTTTGTAGGTAATCACTTGTGGCGCCCTCAAAGGGCCTTTTAATATTGAAGGCAGTGTTATCCTGACAGTTACAGTAAAACAGAAGGAGAGAGATTTTAAACCCATGTTTCTAATATTACTTCATCTCACTTACTACTTTTCTCTTTATGCAGCCAAATTTCCACATATGTCAAGCCTTGATCCATTATAATCATATCAGCTGAAATTAAATGGCAGTTAATATTTATAGGGAGATCTACAACTTCATGATTTATCAAGCACTAAAAATTATTATGCAATCCCATAATTTCATGTCATAAAGCAACATCTATCTTGTGTTTTGGTAAATCCCAGAAGTCTGTTCTGTTACATTGTTGACTGTGTCTCTGACCTGGACAGACAGCATGGAGTTGGCTTTTCATCAACAGAACACACTTGTCACCAAAAAGATACACTTGGATTAAACACCAGAGTTTATTCATGCTTCTTGTGCCTGAGGTATTTGTTAAATCCAAAGAAAAAATAAAACGTGTAAGACCCAATTAACGACCACAAGTGAATAACTCACTTCTAAGATCATGACCTGGTTGCCAAAAGCTGGGAGCATAAAACTGGAGGTAAGTCAGAGAGCACTGTAAGGCCTATTATGAGCTCCTTGTTACCTCGGGGACCTAGTCTACAGTATGATATATGGTGTCTGTACTTTCCCAAATCTATTCGGCACATCCGTAATTCACTAAAAAAGTGGCCTTCACTGTTATGAAACATGTAAATTGCTTTAAAAGCATACTTGAGTTGCTAAAGGTATTTTACATTAAAACAAGATTGACAAATTTGGTCAAATGCATCAGTATTTTTCCTTCAATTTCCAGTGGTACTACGTAGAGTCATAAATAATACATAATTATTAAAATATGCTGTTGAGAGCTTCCAGGAGAGTAGATCACCTCAGATTTATATATGCACATCTGCCAGTTTACTTCAGTTCAGGGTGCATAAATAAAGGTGCATAAATGTGCAAAGGGCTATAACATGAGTAAGTGGAAAGAAGCATCCTCACAGATAAAGCCGCCTCCTTTGTTTCTGCAGTGTTCTGCGTGTCTCCTCTGGGCTGTACATACCACTCTTACATAGGCATCTCCTGTGGAATTGTACCAAATGAGGCTTTCAGAGGGGAAAGTTTTTTCCAGAGAGACTTGTTATTCCACAGTGAATGATTTTCAGCTATCTGCATTGTTGAATGGAGTACACATTGTTAGAGGTATTAAAATATTAACATCTATCAAAACCAACACCTAAATAAACCTGGAAGCTTCTCTTTATGCTTACCCCATAATTTTCACATAAAAGAATACTTAGATGTCCATTATGCTGATAATTAAAATTCATTGGGGTGCTAGCAGTGGCTGACTTTTGGGTAGGCAAATGTCAAAGGCATTGTCAGCAGCAGCCTGGGTTACTTGTTTTCTGTGTGATTTGTTAGTGACACTGTAAGATGGTGTCTCCACATGCAGAGGCAACTCTGCATAGTAAGACACTGTTTCTTTTATTTCAAATTAGAGAAAAACATTTTCACCTGTGTACAATTAAGGATGGACATGTAACTACTGATGAAATACAGTTCATATCATCCTAATTTTATTTCAAGTATAATGAGTAATGAGTAAAGCTCAAATACAATTGTTTGGTTTGGTTTGCCTTGCTTTGGTTTTAAAAAAACAAAAATGTGAATTCTGATATTTGGCTTCTTCAGTGTTCAGGTTTTCCAGTGAGAAGGGAGATAAAGCACTATGCAGTTCAAATGTGGAAGCTGTTGTTCTGACGTTGTACATTTTTAGTCTCCTCCTTAGGCCGTAGCTTCTCCTTCCATAGCTATCAGTAGTTAAGATGAGCCCAGGTGAATACTTAGAGATAAGTAGCAATAATTCAAGGGCAGCTTAACTCAAGTGGTCTGGGCAGATATGCAGCAACTGAATAAACAGCTACACTGAAATATTTCAGGTTTTTGACAAAATAAGAGCTGACCCATTTAAATTAGGAAATGGGTTTGGTAAAAAACCAGTCTACTTCTATGAGTTATAGCTATGCTGTTGACTAGAGCTTTATGAAGAAAGTTATTTCTATGCTGGATGCTGCAGTGTAGTGGGAGATGCCCAAGCTTACTTGGGTCTAGTTAGACTGATGTTAGAATTTTGCTAGCCACAGCAGCTCACAGCTCAGTGACAATGCATTCAAATTGCATAAAGTCAGCTGTATAAACATTTCCCAAACCTTGACCAGAATATGTCTTTACATTGTAAGAAAAGAATATGAAAGTACTGCAGATATTGCAAGGGTAGGTGGATGCTATCTTCATCAGAAACATAGGTTGATCTCTGCTAGCTAGTCTCAGGTTTTGAGGACACCATGGTAACCACTGTAAAATACCTCAAATAAAGCAAATGTCTCAGACAGCCAAAAATGTATAGCACGCTTTTGTCACTGCTCAGCATGAAAGAGTTAGGGAGGGTTTGAACACAAACACCTCATCTGTAAGGGCAATGGCAACTGACACCATTGAAATATTTTAACTGTTTATTTGAGATATAGAAAATAGAAGGCAAAAGAGTTGAGGTAATAAGGAAAATCTTAAAAGACCTTTATTTTAGCAATATCAGTCATCCATCCTCTGTAGCTGTCAACATTTTTACAGGGAATCTTCTCATTTTCATTTTACCCTTTCAGAGCTTTTTAATGATGGCAATAGCCAACCTTTTTGGAGGAAAACAACAAAAAAAAAATCATCGTAGAGGGCTAGAAAAGCCTCTTGTTTTTACATTCAACTGACTTTAACAGAACTCTGTTTTCCTGAAGAAAGAAGGCAAGTGTAAAAAGAGGTTTAAAAAGAAGGCTAAAGAGAGAAAAAATAGCTTCTGTCTTTCACAGTGATTTTTTCTTAATCTTACTGCTAAGGTATCACAGGTACAAAGCATAGCTTTCTCATTCAGTCTGGAATGTGGCAAACCGTTGTCTTCATTTGACGCATTTTCTGATAGGCTTAGAGGAAAGCTGTGGCAGATATAGTACTGATCAGTTCAATCAAACCATTATTAAAGTGCAGGGGAAACAAGACAGGGAGAAGGCGGCAAGGCAAGACAGTCAGAAAGCCAACAGAAGGGAGAAAAGACTCCAGCTTTACTTGCTTCGTGGTATTGAGGATTTAGTCAAAACCTGAACTGGCGGTGAGGTCATTTAAGCCTGACTCCTTTGTCTTGCCTGACCAGACCATCACTATGAGGATGATAAAAGTCCACTGATATTACAGTAGATTGTGGGGTCTCAGAATAAATTTGATGACAGCTGTCATAGAGAAACTAGTTCCTTTCAGCTCATTCCTGACAACGGTGTGATAGTATTATGTCTCCTACTGGCTGGCTGGTTAAGCTAAGGAGCCTACAAAATAAATGTGGGTGGATTCACACACCTTCCCTGTCTTTTCTATGGTGGTAAAGTGATGTCCCTTTGCATACTTGTTTCTCATGTGTTTAACAGGAAAATATTTTGCAAAGTGTCTTGTAATTATTGGTCATGAAATTTCAGAGCATATTTACTGATTTTCCAAACATTGTAGGAATATAAAGCCAATCTGGTAAGCTACAGAAATGTAATTGCACCATGACACATACTCGGATGCCATGAAGCATTCTAGTAGTATTTGAAGCTAGAGCAAGATATTTTATAATTTCCATTCAAATGAAAATTAACTTAGCAAAACTCAAATGAACAGAAAATGATATACTAAAGATATTACAAGGAGAGGGCTAGATCAGAACCTTAAATTAACTAAAAATAACTCAGTAAGGTGAATGAAGGACTATCAATATCAAATAAACTTAAAAAGAAATTGGGTTTATAATGTCTTTTATGGTATACTTTTTAATATGTGATAACCATATTGGAAATTCATTAGTATGCAGAAAACCATGGGAACCATATGGAAATACATCTTACAAAGGACTAGCACACAATAAATTTTACAAAAGGCATAAAATATCTTTAGGATGAATGATGACTCTGAAAGTAATGTACACTAAAATTGTAGGAGTTGTATTCACTCATTAGTTGTATGAAGACAGTAACTGCACAAAATCATCCTTTTTTGCATAACCATTTGTCATAGAAAATCATTACCTCCCTCATAAAGTTGTTAGAAATGTGAAATGATTTTTCAAAAAAATCATTAGTTACAGGGTATTACATTATAAAAATCAGTGGCATATTACTTCATCATTTTCTGCATAAAAATGTGTTTGTTATACAAAATCATTTATGTTGATAAATAACTTTTTAAGTAGCTTTATTGTCCAATAGTCAGGCTGTTAGCTGTTCAGTTTCAATAGTAATTTTTATGGCCAAGACATTTATTAGTTATGAAAAACACTGAAATGAACTAGAACAAACATTACTTTCCACCCTGCTAAAATTGACAGTTTTAAAAAGTGATCTTGTTCCCTGTAAATGTGCTCTTAGAGTTTTGAATAGTGGCAGCTGTTTGCATTTATTTACCATCATTTTGTCGCTGTTTGAATTCTATTCATTACAGCTTTCAGGTTCTCATTCTCACATTCTAAGCTAGATTCAGGTAAAAGCTTTCATAGCAGTTTTTTTGGTCATATCATGGATGGTTTTATATAGACCCCAGTTGTGCTAGGAAGAGTGATTTACACATCAAAATGGAACACATTGACTCGCTCTTTCACACAGTAGTCAGAAAACTTTTAAGCACATTAGGATCAATTCATTTCTGGGGGTGAGAAATTTGAAATCTGGAAGTTGTGCTTTAGCAGGAACTCATATCTGTGAGACCCAAATGAAGATATCCAGTGTTGTGGAGGAAAACCCGCAGATTTCTAGTTCATAAGACCTCTGCTGGGGAAAGCAGCCTTCTTGAGCATAGTTTGTTCAAGGTCAATTATTTGCTTTATTGAATTGTCAAGTTATAACTTCAAATAGCATTATGTGCAGTTCCGTAGAAGCAAGAAAACTGCTTTTCTCCCAAGAAAGTCTATAGGTTAAGACTTATCTACTATTGCCAACCTATGGATCAGGGATAAGAAATAAACAGGTATCATACTGACCTCTGTGTTACAGAAGCAATCCATGTCATGTCAAACCCACTGAGGTTCCTTGAATCTCACTTGTGGTGGGTTGACCTGGCCAGCAACTAGGCACCCACTCAGCTGCTTGCTCACTCCCTTCGCCAGTGGAACGGGGAAGAAAATCAGAAGAGAGAAAGTAAGAAACAACTCATGGGTCAAGATAAAGACAGTTTAATAAGTGAAAGAAAGAGAAAAAAGCGATGCAAAGGCAATCATTTACCACATCCCACAAGCAAGACCCATGCCTAGCCAGTCTCTGAGCAATGGCTACTTTGGAAAAACTACATCCCCAGAGCGTGACGTTACGTGGTAGGGAATATCCCTTTGGTCAGTTCGGGTCAGCTGATCTGGCTGTATCCCCTCACTACCTGTTTCCCACCTCCAGTCTACTCACTGCAGGGGCAGAGTAAGAAACTAAGAAACTTGGTCAGAGAAAGACTTAATCCAGTGCAAACACTGTTCAGCAACAGTAAAACATTGGTAAGTTATTAACACTGTTTTAGTCACAAATCCAAAACATGGCACCATATGGGCTGCTACAAAGAAAGTTAACTCCATCCCAGCCAGACGCAGTACATCACTACATCAGCTGTCTAGCAAAACTGTATCTAAAGAGATAGCAAACAAAGTAACAAAGAAAAAAATGCTCAAAACCAGAAAAAGCTGCCCCAGCCCCCCACCCCCAAAGCTATGTTGCAGTACTTTGAGGAGGCATGGCAGCTGACTCGGTAATACGTTCTATTTGTGGCAAAAATTAAGAGCTTAAGATAGTGTTTCTGTATTATTTGGTGTAGTCTTTAAAGTAGAAAACAGTAATGTCAGCTGAAATTCAGTATTACAGAAATGTTTTAAGTGCACACAGAAGTACTGGTAGTTTACTCTAGGTGGGTAACTTCTGGTTAAGGGCTAGGATCTGGACCAGCTTTAGTTTGTAAGGTTAAGAATGAAGGAATTTAAATGGGGTGATGAACAAGTAACCACTAAACTGAACAAAAGTAAATTTGCTTTCAAAAGATATTATATATGTTCTCATCCATCCTGTCTCACCCTATTTCTCTCAATAGATTTGTTATTCTTTTTAGGTCTTGATGCTGCATCCATCCCTCTGGAATTTCTGGGTTTGTGATATTAGGCTCAAGCGCTAAAATGGTGATAGAATATTGCTTTGTTGAGATTATCTATCTATTTACACAAAAGCAGAGCACGGGTGGCCTATAGCCCTTCATGACTCTCTCTTAAGGTGCCTTTTCACTTCTGCATGTGCTTTCATGAGATATTCTGTTTTAAGCCCTCCAGCTCTGGATTGCTGACTCTGTGGCACAATCCACCTGTGAATTGTGAAGGGACCGATTTGCTTGTCAAAGTGTGACTCTAGTCTTTCCAGCTGGGCAAATTCTTGGTAACAGAAGAAGCCAGATCCTGGAAAGCAATCCTGAGGCAATAACTTTCCTCTTATGATAGCAACTAATTGGAATGTAAATTTTCTTATTGTTATGATTATTGCTTGGTGTAAGAAGGATTTTGGTCACATATAGATATGTGCAAACCTGCTTATGCAACTGCTTCAGCAAGTGAAGGGGAAAAAACATGGGAGAGAGTGAGAGACAGAGAGAAGGAGACAGAGAGCATGAGAGAGGAGGCATGTAATGCCTCACAGGCTCCCAGCAATTCATCCTGAACAGCTAAATGAGTCCAATGTGCAGAGTAGCTGAGCAACTTCACTTCAAGTAGAAAGCATAAAAATCAATATGCCTTCCCTAAGCTATTAAAAAATACTGCAGTTGTCCAAGTCATTATGTAGCAAACAGGTACTGCATTTTTCAATAAGAAACGTATTACAGAACAAACAGGTTCCCTTTTTTCAGTGCTTGGAAAAATCTCTTGCTGTTTTAACTTCTGTGGTGGATGTCTAGCCACACACCTGGCTGTAGGAATGAACAGATAGGCCATTGCTTTCTCCATCTGGGCCTGCCTCTTTCACCTCAAGGCATTGGTCTTGGCTGATATATTTTAGCATTCATATTGTCTCTCTCATCCTTATTCCAGAGGGCCACATCTTTAGAATGTCTTTCAAGTGACCCTTATAATTGCAATTTTTGTCCTCCAACTGCCATCTATATCACCTACAATCCCTTCCCAATTAAATGATTTTCCTCACTTAAAACCTGAAACTAATATTATAAATGTGATTTGAGCTCCATTAGGTCTTCATTCTTCCTGAATTTTTCACAACCTGTGACTTGACCAAGCTATAATTTATTTAGTTTCTGAGAGCCCCTAATGATGTCCATGAGGACAGAAAAAATTTTGAAAGAATACCTGAAATACGGTCCCCAGTACTACCAAATTATAAATAGTACAGAACAGTCTTAATTGTGATTTTGTAAAGAAAATAACGTTGAAAAAGGTCTTGAAAGGACATTGCAATTCATTCACCACTATTGCTGATAGATGTTTTTCTAACTTGTTCCTGGCAGCCTCTCCCCCTTTCCAATGGATATTCAGTAACATTCTCCAGGCAGTTTTTTCCAGTATTTGAATCTTTAATGTTAGTAAGTTCCCTTTTTTTTGTGCAATTTAAGCTCATTTTTTCTTGCCTTGTCATAAATGATCCATAGTCTGTCTACATTCTTCCTCATCTGTCATACAAAGTAACTGTCCCACACAGCTCTCCAGAGTGGTGGAACAACAGTTACAGGTTTGGAAAATTCCCATTTCAATTCCTTCTTACATTCCCCCCCCCCCCCATTTTATGACGCTTATCATAGAATAAATGCAACTCAAATTTGGACGAGGCTGTGAAAGGCTCCTCTAAGTTCACCCTGCTTTGAAGAAGGGGTTGAAGTGCATGCCCTTCAGAGGCTTTATCCAGCCTAAATTATTGTATTTTTTTAATAGGAACAGCACATCTCTGGCATGTATGGCAGCCACAAGCCATATTCAAAGATCCTGCTACAAAACAGAAGGGTACTGAAGTCTTTCAGGGTCAATCCCTTGAGTATTTGTGCTTTGTGCCATGGATAAACCATTGTCTTTTTTTTTTTTTCTTAAAAGACTGTTTCAAAACAAATCAATGTACTCTGTTTAAAAGTACAAAGCAGAAAACAAAAAACAAAAAAAAGCATTAATTTCAATCTTAGGCAGGTACTCAGCATGAAAACTTCAACCCAAATACTCACAGGCTGGACAAATTACAAGCAGCTAAAAACTGGTGCTTTTAAATTTTCTCTTTTTTTAATTTTCTCTTTTTAAAGAGAAAATGATAGGCAACTTCAGCAATAAATAATACTAAGCCCCACCACTATTATGAAGGTATTATTTCAATGAAAATAAAGTTTTCTAAAATAAAAATAAAACCCAATATCTGTCTTCCTCTCTCACCCATTAAAATAATGAGAACATGCAACACCTTATTTTAAATGCAGTCTTCCATGTCTATGTGGAGGTTATCATCAGCTGAGTCCTGCATTATTCCCAGTAGCTTAGGTTGAAATAAGTAGTTGTCTAATGTTGCTATGGTTGAATGCCTCAGCGTCATATCTATGCATGCTGTGAAAGCAGTGATAAACAAGATATATTTTTATTGCCCTGAATGTTGTATGTGTCAATAAAGTATTTGTTAGGCTAGAAGAGAGTTCTACAATGAGCCTATATGTCCTGGAGTGGAAAACCTAGCTTGGCCAGGTTTCCCATCCAGTCCAGAGGAGAGGCCCATCAATCACATCTGATGGAATTAAGTACAGATAGCTCATGCCTTTTGGGATGTTATACTATTAATATCCTAAGAGTTACATTTAAAAGAAATGCCAAGAACATTTCAGTCACTTTTATTTTGGGAATTGGACTGTGATTATAATCAGCATAGTAAGAAACACGACTTTCATTTGAAATGCTTTGTCATCCTGCAGTAGTGCACTGATTGATGATTGCTTTAGGTGAAATGCAAATCCTCTCCCAAAATCCAGATTTTGGTAAATTAACAGTGCTTTCATGGGAAAATCAGACACACCCATGTGGGCCAAGATCAGCACACCATTCTGCAATACACCCAGATGTTCTCTAGCTGATAGGCTGCAGATATGGTCACACGAATTACATGGGGTTTAAGGACATGTAGAATGTGATCATATAGAATCATAGAATCATTAAGGTTGGAAAAGACCTTTAAGATCATCGAGTCCAACCATTGGCATGCCACCCCTAGGCTCATCTCTAGTGAGCCTGGTTTTATCCCCTTCCCCCTTCAAACCTAGTTTAAAGCCCTCTCGATGAGCCCTGCCAATTCATGAGCGATGATCCTTTTCCCCCTGTGAGACAGCTGAACTCCATCTGTCAACAGTAGGCCTGGTGCCGTGTAAACCTCCCCCATGATCAAAAAAGCCAAAATTCCTCCGACGGCACCAGCCCCTGAGCCACGTGTTGATCAGGTGTGTTTTCCTGTTCCTTTCAGTATCCT
>NW_008795405.1:7842008-7850442 GCF_000699145.1 Aptenodytes forsteri | reverse complement strand
CGGCCGGGGGGGGGGGGGGGGGTGGGGGGCTGGAGCACCCTTTCACTCCCTGCACTTTTGCCTTTGCGGGCTTTGCCGCGGTTTCACCGCTTCAGGCGAAATATGTTCTACAACTTTTTCTACAGCCTTTCCCTGGTTAAACTTCAGTTTTTCCTTCCATCAGTCCTGGATCTATAATGCACACAAACAGGAAACTGAAGCTATTCTTTTATATATCCCAGGGCCATTGAAGCAGAAAGTACAGAGCCATGAATGGCAACTTTATAATGAAGAAATTTTATTCTTATCAGTTTTAAAGGGCTTTGATCCCTTGCTGTGGTAAACTAACATTTGTTTCTTAATGTTAGTTGAGCTAGGTTAATATCACTTAGCTAGGCATTTCGTTCTTAGTATTCATGTGTGGAATAAAATTTGCATCCTACACCTTAGGCATCCACATCGAAGAATTAGTCCAATGACTCTGTTCTCATAATCCGAAGTGTGCATCTGACACTGCTTAAGCGACAGACTGGCTTCAGTTCCTTTCATCCTTTTTCTTTCCTCTTGCTGAAGAAGACCATGGTGAAAACACTGTTAAAATGACATGAAAAGCACCCGGCTTGTAAAATCAAACTCCCAGGGGCAATATTATAAGGTCCTGAATTGCAGCTCTCACATGGGTTTCTTGTATTTACGTGGCAATTCAGTGTGCGTTTAAATTCTAAGGGTCAGTGCCCTAACTTCTTGAGATATTGAGTGCTTTTACTGGCATCAGATGCACAGCATTAAAATAGAATTCCATTCAGTTAAAGTTCATTCTCATCCCAGGTTAATTTGACACCTTTTGGAGTAATGCGGTTTGAAGGTAGTAAAGGTCAATCCTGTTAGATAGCAGAAGTGGCATGTTTGAGAAAGATAAGAAATACTATTCATGAGAGGGTGGATTAAAATACTAAAAAAGGGAAGGCCAATGAAGGTTTCAATGAGACTCAAAAGTTTTGCTTCTTGTTCAACATGTGGGAGGTGCACGTATTTACATTTTTAGGCGCAGGGACGGTGATTTAGATGTCTTTTTCAGAATGTGTATTCTCCCTTCAGTAAACAACTTGGGCATCATTGTGCTTATACAGTTGGCACTGAAAGGCTTAGAGTTCTTAGAAAATGATGGCATGTTTAAAGAAATAATATTTTACAACTCCTTGTTATATATTCGTGCTCTAATCCAGCCTGTAGTCTGAGAGGAGTCTGTGATGTGAGTCACATCAACTAAATCCCAGGACATGCTTGGTTACTTTTAAATGCAAGTGGATTACTGAGAGTCAGTAAAAGGCAAAGGCTATGAACACCTCTTCTACATGTTTCAGTATACTTGTCTCTGCTTGGCTTCTGAATCACATCTGTACTTCCCTGATGTCTGATTAAGCTTCTGGTTAAATTGCTAGCTATGGCATTGTCCTGCAAGAGCTGGATATTTGGCTATAGACATTTCCAGTGCGGCCAAATGCAGATGCTGATATTTGGCTTGGAGATGTGACCACATTTAACAGCTAGTAATGTCAACATGCAGTCATGCGATATAGCTCATTTGTCATGCAAATCAAGGGCTGCCAAATGCCCTCCTTTGCTTATGTGAGCTGGCTGCCAGGAAGATGTAGCAATTATCTTAGCACAGGTTCTTTAGTCTTAATCAGGAGACATTTTAGACATTTGTTAGAAATGCCTGAATCCAGGGTCCCTGCCCTATTTTCTATAAAGAAATATTTTTTTGTGAATTGGATACTTGCTGCTGAATGAATTGTCTCAAGAGGGTTACAAAATGATAGCAAGCTTCCTAAGGCTTAGGTCTAGACAACAGCCAATACCATGACAGGATATTGGAACTATAGTAAATTATAATTTTCTTCCATTAAAAAATTCATTGAATCCTGTTACTCCCGTTCACAAGAACATATGTCTCACTTTTCAAGTCCATATTAATAGTATTTTATGTAGTTGGTTTAGACAATTGGCAGAGGTTAACTTTAAATTTACGTGATATAATCTCTGCAATTAATAATGGTAATCAAAGTTCTTTCATCCCCAGCCTCGACTATGATGTTAATTTGCAGACAAATATGTATATTTTTCTAGTTTACTTAGATGTTATAGATATTAACAAGCAGGTGGGCATAGTGTATGCCCTCACTCCATTAACAGCTTTCTCCTGGCACTGTGTGCTGTGCCCATGTTTTATTCCACCTGGCAAAGGAAATTGCAGGAATCGAGGGACTGGTGACAAAAATGATTAGTGACTGGAAATACTTCTGCATGAGGAAATTGAAAAGTTTGGCACTGCTTCTTACAGAGAAAGTAAATGAGAGAGTATAGAAAGTAATAAATGAAAAGGCAGATCGCTATTTCTCATGGAGAACTGCTGTTCTCTCACCAGATTAGCCCAACACACTGTTTAGTCAGACTATGGAGGTGATTACAACCAATGTTTCTATGAATGAGAGTATTGAATTCTATAGATTTCTGGGATAATTTCCATAGAAACTGCTTGGTTTTATATCCCTGTTCACTTCCATACTGTTTTGCTGTATGGCATTTGTATAGCTAATGAGCATAATAAAAATGGTTTGCATGTACAACTTTATCCTCTTGTAGCTCCTGTAGTGGATCAAAACTGCCATCAGCTGGACCTTCCATAAAAATCTGAAACTCTGAGATAATCAGGCAGAAGGAAATTTTTGCCTATAAATTTTGCAACCTTGACTTAACTTATACAAAGGAAAGATTATTGAAGAGGTATAAGATTCTGCTAATTACATGGAAAAACAACAGTCGTCTTTGCTTCCTGAGCTTTGCTTTCCATGTTGTTCTCTGCTATTCTTTTCTTCCATTGATCAGACTAATACACCTTTTGGAGTGCACTGGACATTTTCCCCTGCCTGGATAATCTTTTTTCCCAATGGAGGCTATAGTGCCTTGGCACTGGTGGTTGATGAAAGGGAGGGTTAGTCATGGACATATCTGGGACCTGTGTGACATTTCTGCAGGTTAGGTGGCTCTGGTTTGCAAAACTCTGTCCAAGAATAAACTTCATTTTATGTTTTACAACAGCACAAAAAGTGGGGGGGGAACAAGGTAGCTCATAACATCTATAATTTCAGATGGAATATGATCAAGTATAATAGTTACACTCAATTAATGAAATAAAGAAATTTCCAAGTCTTCTATCCTGAATTTTCTGCTGAAATTTTCAGTAGGAATTAATTTAAGAGTGTTATTAAATATGTTAAATACTTATTAAATAGAATGTGATCAGATCTTCCTGTAACACATTTCTGCTGTCCTCTTAAATCTAACTTATCCGTCCCCAGATAGCTGAAAGTTCTTGCTAGGCTACTGCCTTCTCTACTTATGATCTGGTAACTAAGCTTAGCCTAAGATTTGCCTGGTGCCTGAATGGGATGACCCTATGATACCTGTATAGCTTCTGGAAGTGCCCACCTAAGGGGAATGTCAGGGAAGCGCAGAGACTGGCTGGGCACGGGCTGCCAAGAGATCAAGGAGCCCTGGCCAGCATTCAGCTGTCCCTGTTGGCTCTCTCCAGAATCAACCAGTATGTGAGCCAGTGCCAGGGCAGTGTGGATGACTGGAATTCACCCCCCAAATTAACAAGATGATAAAGACATACACCTCATTTTTCCTTGTTTTCAGCCTGTAAGTGAAACATGTCTTTTTCATATAGGAGAAAAAAAGAGGAGGGGGCTACCATGTCTATTTTAAGATGAAAAACATTTACTAGCTAATTTGGAAACAAAAACATATAACTTAGTGTAAATTTACAGTTCTGTTTCTCTTTTCAGATGAGCTGCTAATGACTATTTTGCCTTTGTTGTCTCCTCTCTTGGAATTTCCTGCTTTTGCCTCATTTCCCTCCTTTGCTTTTCATTTTTTACTGCCTCCTTCTCCCTTCCTTCTATGAATCATGTTCTTTTTCCTGATTAATGTCAGTCTTTTCTGCCTGAGACATTGCTTTTATAGTTATATTACAGGTATGAAGTCTACAGCTGTTCTTGAAGTCTACAGCTGTTCTTGAGTCCTTCCTTTCTCTTTTTAACATGATGTTTGCCTGTTGCACTTGGCACAGCCATGCTCGTCTTCAGCCTCAGACTTGAAACATGCCTAGGGAAAGTAAAAACTTCTAAAAGAAACAAACTTTTAAATGACAAATCCAAACAAATTTGCATTAGTAGCAAACAACCTGTGCCCCAGAATAAGAAAACAACAAACTAAGAAAGGAAATACTAATAACACACAAGTTAAGCAAACAGAACAAGAAAGGGAAAAAGAACTGGAAATAATGATCAGTTTTTGAACAGCTTTGATCCCTCTGCCTCCATCTGCAGCTTGCAACATAAACAGTCTTCATGTTTAAAAACATGATGTATCAAAGGCAAAACTCTCACCTAGATGTATTGACTTGCTTTGTCAATGGTCCAAAATGCCAAGATGTTCTCTCCTCCACATATGTCACATCATCTGTGGACCTCATATGTTTTTTTTTTTTCATTTCTTTTAAATTTTGTGAAGTTTAGGTGATTTCTTTAAAAATGTTATACCTTGGGAGTAAGGCAGCTACTTCAGCCTTTTTTATGTTTATTTTGGAATTTACCGGACTGTATTTAAAAAAATAAATAAAAGGCTTAAAACCTATTTTTAATGATAGATATTCCAAGAAAATCCATCAACAGTTTTGAAACCTTATACATTATTGAATACTGTATTATTAATAACAAACTCACACCTTACAGCAGAAACATATATGAGAAAAGCAGTCCATCAAATAATTTTGTGAAAATAAACTGAAACCAGAGCCTGACACTAGAAATCTCAAATCTAGTATAATAACAGAAATTATATTTATGAATTCATAGCATATATTTAAACGTAAATATTATATAAGCAGCCATTTGTTTTAGGCACTTACTAGACTGGGACATTAATAAGAACAAATGAATCTGCATATTAAGGTTTAAAGCTATCTGTGTTATATTGCCTCATTAGCCTAAAAAATATCTTTAGCTACCTTGCTAAGCAGGGGAACATCTCTTAACATCCCAAGGCCTGATCCCCTGTTGGAAACATAGACTAAATGAACAGGGTTATAAGGTTTGGGTTGAGCCTGAAAGTTTTTGGATCTGGAGCTTTAGTTCTTCTTGTCATGGAGACTGTAAGTAAACCAGCCCTAATCAGCTGAGCTCCCTCCAGAACCTGCAGAGCAGCAGGATATCCACGCCTAGGCTTCTGTTTGGAAGAACAATTTTAAGTTAGTTTAATGTCTAAAAGAAGAATTAAATTTATTAATAACATGATGCTTTTTTAAAAATTCATTTACTCATGCAGTCAGTGTGAAAGCAGTAAGTCTAGTTTGAAACAAAGACCAGTACCCTGTTGACTTAGGCATTTAGTTTAAGACATAATGACTGCTGTCAGGAGTTTGCAATCTAAATAAACAGAACAGAACAAGGGAGGCTGAAAGGACTTGAGTATCCTGAGATTTATTGATGGGAAGTGCACAGAGATTAAAGTATTTGCCTAAGGGCATATTAGGAGAGCATGATGATTAGTTTAATGAATGCTTTTACTGTAAGGTAAGATCCTGTGTACCTCAGTCTCTTCATACTTCAGTCTGCTTTGATCAGTGGATATCAATATCACTTTTTAAGACATTTGAAAATAACTCATACAGGAGATTATCTGAGAACATCAGGCAGGTCTGATGGAGGAGTATGAAAGTCCTAGCTTGGAGTGTGTCATGGTTCAAAGGTCACAGTGCTAAAAATAACTTCTTCAGTTTTGTTCTTTTAACCTTGAAGTATGCCAGTCATTAGTGTGATGCCTAGGAAGAAGCCTGGATTTAGCACTTATGTATTTTGTCTCCTAGTCCATGTAAACATTGATGCACTCTTAACAGATTATTTCATACACAATTTTGTGTTCAGGAAAGAACTGAGAAACAGTCCTCATGTATTTCTTTCATATTGTTTGATAGGCATAAAAGCACGTGGCAGAGAAAAGAAGCCAAACCTGCAGCAGCTAATAGTAAAGAAGAGGTGGTGTCCTTGGGGGGTGGCTGCCATTGCTTCATGCAACGTAGGCACACGGTGAGGAGATGTACTGGGCTATCCCAGCAGGGAGCTCATGCTCTTACCTTCTCCCTGGGAATCTGTGCCTGCCTGTGACTGTCTTCACTCTGTCCCATGCTGCCTCTAAAGTGCAATGTCTCTTTATTTTAGAGATTCTACTAAAGCTGCTCTTCTTTTCTTCCCATTGCCTCTTCTCCATTACCCCAACACCTGAAGAGCAGCTGTGGTCTATAGTGCTATAATAAGCCTTAAAAGGGATGATTTGTGAAGGCAAGAAACGAATGGGCCTAATTTTCAAATAACCAATTGCTCACACATGGCAAGTGTTCAGGGATTGAAATGCTGAACGTGTGCAGCTGTGATCTGTTGCAGAGTGAGAAATGCACAAATTTCATTTGCAAATGTATGGCATCTTACAAAACAATCTGTTGACTGTCAGCTGCAGATGACTTCTCCTCACTTTACAACTTTCCATCCATAATTTTGTAATCTCATGACTTGACAGGACTACAATGGCCAGCTATTTCAGGTGCTCAGAGATAGTAAGTAGTGATTTGAAGAACGTTAGATTTGTGGAAGAGGCAGATGCAGACAGTCATCATATCGAGGAGCCTAGCTGACTCATGAGCCTCCTGTACTATCTGGCAGTGTGTAGTACGCACCTTCACAAAGAAGAGAACTTTTCCTTAAAATTTCCTGACAGAAAAGGAGAAAAAGCAAACCAGAGTGTTCATCTGTGACCACAAGAATTTTGTTGTAGCTGATGCAGAATGTGCTGCCATGTACTCCTGAACAGCAAAAGAAGGGAAATTCAGAATTCCTGAAATGTTCCTTTTCCACCTATGTGAGTAGAAAAGAGTAGTGGTTGAATAAGCTTGTTAAAAGATCCTCAACTTCTTTGCACATTTCACAAGGAGATATATCTGCTGGAAGAAATCATTGCAGGTACCTGCTTTGTCTTAGTTTGTGGGAGGCAAGATTGCAGTGAAGGGACTTTGTGTTTCCAGTGGATCTCAAGACCTCAAGAAATCAGCAAATTTGGGGTTGAAACTAAATTGATTTAGTTTCATCTGAGCTATTTTGGGGTTAGAATCAGCTATTTCCACATGGATGGTAGTTCTACAAACCTGAAATTATTTTTCCAGCCCACAGTAGAGGTTATCTGAAGAGGTTACATCTGTCATCTGGAAATATTCAGCTGTTAGTGGATCATGTGAATATCCTCTTGTTTTGCACTACAAATAGCTACTTCTGGAAATTCCTCACTAACAGGGCTTGTGAACAGTTTGGCTGTATTGACACTGATTTCTGGTTTCCAACACAGGGACAAAGGATTTTCAAGGAGCAGTCCAAACCTTAAAAATTCAGTTCTGTGTTAGGAGCAAAAGCAATAACAGAGAGCTGTAGAAGTAGAAACATTTCAAAAAGGCTTACCAGACCTATAACAGCCCCAGGCAGTTCAATTCCATCAGCTTGTGAAGTTGTCTTATTAGCCAGCAGCAAATGATGACATTCCTGCTCTAGGTCTACTGTCAAATTGTCAGCAGGCTGACATCTTAACTTCATGATGAAAATAAATATAAAGGTAAAAAAAATATCATGCTCACTTATTCTTGTAGGTTTTACAGACTCAAAGGTTACAGAACTGATGGAAGATAAAATGAAGCAAATTACTAAAAAACCCCTAATGTTCAATCAAACCGATACAGGCCTGTAAGAAAACAAGTGAAAAGCATTATTTTAAATAAGAGGTTTGTGCAAGGATATCAGTGACTTTACCTGTGTAGGAAAAATCTAAAGTAAATAGTAGAGATGTAAGTAATTTTGTGCAATTCAGTTTGTTATGCAAAAGTATTTTTTGACTAAGAATCTTGTTGAGAAAGCAGAGCAGAGGCTGAACTACATTTGGAGATAGTTGACAGACATAAATACTAGAAATGGAGAGTGTGGTGAGTTTACCCTGGCTGGATGCCGGGTGCCCATCAAGCTGCTCTATCACTCCCCTCCTCAGCTGGACAGCAGAGAGAAAATACAATGAAAATCTCATGGGTCAAGATAAGGACAGGGAGAGATCATTCACTGATTACCATCATGGGCAAAACAGACTCAACTTGGGGAAATGAATTTAATTTATTACCAATCAAATCAGAGTAAGGTAATGAGAAATAAAACTGAATCTTAAAACACCTTCCCCCCACCCCTCCCTTCTTCCCAGGCTCAACTTCACTTCCCATTTCTCTACCTCCTCCCCCAAGAGGCACAGCGGGATGGGGAACGGGGGTTGCGGTCAGTTCATCACACGTTGTCTCTGCCGCTCCTTC
>NW_008795405.1:7840893-7841835 GCF_000699145.1 Aptenodytes forsteri | reverse complement strand
GAGTGCAGTCCTTCAGGAACAGACTGCTCCAGCATGGGTACCCCATGGGGTCACAAGTCCTTCCAGCAAACCTACTCCAGTGTGGGCTCCTCTCCATAGGTCCCAGGTCCTGCCAGGAGCCTGCTCTAATGTGGGCTTCCCATGGCATCACAGCTTCCTTCAGGTGCATCCACCTGCTCCAGCGTGGGGTCCTCTATGGGCTGCAGCTGGATATCTGCTCCACCGTTAACTTTCATGGGCTGCAGGGGGACAGCCTGCGTTACCATGGTCTTCACCATGGGCTGCAGGGGAATCTCTGCTCTGACACCTGGAGCACCTCCTGCCCCTCCTTCTCCACTGACCTTGGTGTCTGCAGAGTTGTTGCTCTCACATATTCTCACTCCTCTCTTCTGACTGCTGCTGGTGTTGTGCAGGTTTTTCTTCCCTTTCTTAAATACGTTATCACAGAGGCGCTACCACTGTCGCTGGTTGGCTCAGCCTTGGCCGGTGGCGGGACTGTCTTGGAGCCGGCTGGCATTGGCTCTATCAGACATAGAGGAAGCTTCTAGCAGCTTCTCACAGAAACCACCTCTGTAGCACCCCTGCTACCAAAACCTTGCCACGCAAACCCAATACAGAGAGCAATTGTCTAGACTGGCAAAAGTGATATAGCTAAACACAATACGTTGAATTTGATAGGTAAAAATGACAACTGGGTTAAAAAGTCTAACAGTCAGTGATGTTATGTACACGCATTATGACTGCCTCTGCTAAGAAACAAAGGAGGGTAATTGTCATAGGCAATTCCCTTCTGAGGGGAACAGAGGGCCCAATATGCCGACCGGACCCTTCCCACAGGGAAGTCTGCTGCCTCCCTGGGGCCCGGGTCAGAGACATTACTAGGAAGCTCCCTGGTCTGGTACAGCCTTCCGATTACTACCCACTGTTGGTTATACAGGCTGG
>NW_008795405.1:7833102-7838054 GCF_000699145.1 Aptenodytes forsteri | reverse complement strand
ACTTGGCACTGGTGAGGCTGCACCTCGAATACTGTGTTCAGTTTTGGGCCCCTCACTACAAGAAGGACGTTGAGGTGCTGGAGCGTGTCCAGAGAAGGGCAACGAGGCTGGTGAGGGGTCTGGAGAACAAGTCTTCTGAGGAGCGGCTGAGGGAACTGGGGTTGTTTAGCCTGGAGAAGAGGAGGCTGAGGGGAGACCTCATCGCTCTCTACAACTGCCTGAAAGGAGGTTGTAGCGAGGTGGGTGTTGGTCTCTTCTCCCAAGTAACTAGCGACAGGACGAGAGGAAATGGCCTCAAGTTGTGCCAGGGGAGGTTTAGATTGGACGTGAGGAAAAATTTCTTTACTGAAAGAGTGGTTAAACATTGGACCAGGCTGCCCAGGGAGGTGGTTGAGTGATCATACCTGGAAGTATTTAAAAGACGTGTAGATGTGGTTCTTAGGGACATGGTTTAGTGGGCATGGTGGTGTTGGTTTGACGGTTGGACTCAATGATCTTAGAGGTCTTTTCCAACCTTAATGATTCTATGTGAGGTAAGGCTGTGAAAGAGAATGCCTTTTTTAAGGAACTGGAGGTAAACTTAGGACATCGGAGATCCATTTCTGACTCTAGCAAATTTCCTTGGATAAGGGACACATTTCCTCAGGATATGGTCTCCTCTCTGTCTTGCATTTTTGTACTAATCTCTTCACCACAAAAACAATCTCTTGCAATGCATGTACCTAAAGAGCCCATAAACCTCTTTTTCTTTACCCTGCTGTTTTTATTTATCATGAAACACAAGTAATAATAATAAGCATTGTGTCATACTTTGTTTTTGAGGGAAGTCCTGGGAAGTGTCATTGTTTGGTCTGTGAAAATTAGCTTTTAACAGCCAAGGCAGAGTAAAAATTAATTTCCTCCTGTTACTTTTTATGTCTTTTCCTGTAGTTTTAGACTAACGACTTTCAGACTTTCTCTTCTGAATTGTAGCAGGGGGATCAGTTTGTTGTCTGTCATACTGAATGACCTATTACTTAAATAATTTTACTCTTTTGAACAGAGGAGACTGAAATAGAGCAAATAGGTCTTTTAAAAGATCTAAATACTCTTTAAGTTTAACCAAAAGAATTTAAAAACTGGGAGAAATCTTTTCAGTTATAAAAGGAATTAATTTTTCCTATTACCATTTTTTTTTAAATTCTTTTGCCAACATATTTTTAAAATAAGGCTTTCATATACATAAAGGAGCCATCACTTGGTTAGAGAACTACCCCAAATCAAAATAATTAAACAAAATATTTGCTGAAATTATTTTAGCATTCTTTGGAGAAAAAGCAGAAGCAGAAACTATGAATTTTAGTCAAAACTAACAGATGGATGATCTGTTGCAGAAATTTCAGGGAATATTTCTAATACTTTGTCCATTCCCACCAGTTGCCCTTTGGGAACTCACCAGTTTTCCTTTGGGACAGTACCTGATGCTTATTAAATCCATAAAATATTTCCATGCTCGAGATTTTCTCATCTCATTTAAATGTTTGATTTTTCCAAAAGTTTCCCATTCTGTTTGGAGCTGAAGCTGAGACCTCCTAAAGACCGAACTCATGGACAGAGTGTTCATTTGGCTGGGGAAAAAGTCGATATTTTCACAACGTCAGAGTAGGAAGTCTGACCGGTTTTCCCCACACTGATGTCCTTGATATCCCTTGACTAGCAGAGTACTGGAGGAGAGGGGCCTTTTGTCTCTGTCGCTGGAGAATAATTCCATCCTGGATTTGTGTCACCTTCATGATGAAAGACTTGTCAAAACTGATACAAGTCTGTGAACTATTTTTGGTTTCTAGCAGTTGTTCTTTTCCAGATAAAAAGACTATTTTGTCAGAAAATTCCCAACCTTCACTAGATATAGCTTTCTACAGTGTGCCGACAGTTGTGCATACCATATTTAAGATAGAGGATAAAATTATTTGCCCATTTGTTAATATTAAAAATTATTTCTTCCTTTATTTTATTACCTTCCTCTAATCAGCAAAATCAAGGTTTACTATTTGAGTTTCAAGAGCACCTACAATCAACAGGAACATATTGTCTTATTGTCTGTGAAAACAGGACAGAAATAAGAAGCATTTTTGGGGTGGTTTTGGATTTTTTTTTTCCTTTTTATTCTTCCACCACAACCAATCTCTTTGCATCTGGTTCTTGGATTTATTTATTCACTGAATGTGGCTTGCAATATGAACTGATACAAACTTACGCACATATACACACACAGATACAGATGAATCCTGACACTGGAGCAGTTGGTATTCCTACACTTTCAAAAGAGGAAAGACATATTTCCCAGTGCCTGTTTTGTTTGATTCTCCTATGCTTCCATCCATCAGAGTATCTTAGCTTGTAGTAACAGGGCAGGCCAGTATTTTTTTTCTTCAGAAGAGACTTTTTGGATAGAGAGGCTGGTGATACTCTTCCTACACACCTGAAATGACCTGAGATGGATGCAGAGCTTTAAGAATCAGAAGAAATTCAAAACCCTCCACTGCGCTGGCATTCATACACCAATGCCAACAAATCATTTTCTGCAAATCCATTGCTTCAAAGGAGAAGATTGCCTTCCTCTTTGGATGTCTGCCAGCCAGAGGCAACCAGCAAGGATACCACCATGGATATGCTGCTTATACAAGTATGCGCTATCAGCTTGTAGATCCTTTGCCTTCACAGTCACCGCACCGCTGAACTCATGCAGGTCTTTGCTCACCAAGCATTCTCCACCTTCAGGATGGCACTTGGTGAAAAAAAATCTTCCAATCTTTTCTATTTTAAAACTACAAAGAAAACACTTGTGTAATAAGGGCCAAAATTGTCATATCTTTCTCTTTTGTGCAACAATTTTCCGTCGATACTACTCACCTAAGCAGCTGTTTACTTAGTTAAAAAGGAGATTCATAGTGGCTTTTAAAATGGCTTTTAAAGTGATCAATAAATGATACCAAATTGGTTTTACTTGTTTATGAAACTTTAACACTGACTGAAATACATCTGTATTCACTCTAAATCAACTGAAACAGAACAAAATTTTTATTTTCTTCAAACTGAGACAACAGCATAGAGGTACGTTGTGAACTAATAAATATACAAACATATTAAAATAGTACACAGTAGGGATTTGTTGAAAGTCCATCAAGCCTAAATCTTTACTCAATCAAAATATCCTGTTTTGAGATGTAAAGGGAAAAATGGCTGATACCAGTGGTACTGTTTCCAATCTCACTTGCAATTGTTAAATCTATTTAAAATTCCCTGAATTTACCAGATTTATGTTAATAAAGAACTAGCAGGAGTGAGATGAGAACTAGCCCCAGCTGGTGCTCAATACCTCTTAGCATTAGGATTTTGATTCGTAAGTGCACTTGTGACTTCCATTTTATGCTTTCTCTACAATAGGGAGATTCTAAATCATCTGCTTGTGTTTCTTTATGAATAAATTACTCCTCTCCCCCACCTTACAGAAACCCAGGGGGGGAAGTAAAACCAAAACCCACCACACAACAGAATCACAGAATGGACTATGTCCAGACTGCTTTTGAATATCTCCAAGGAGGGAGACTCCACAACCTCTCTAGACAACCTCTGCCAGTGCCCCTTGTGGTCAGACAGAGTTTCCCATGTTTCAGTTTGTGCCTGTTGCCTCTTGTCCTGTCACCGGGCACCACTGAAAAGTGCCTGGCTCCCTCTTCTTTGCACCCTCCTTTCAGGTATTTGTACACATTGATGTGGTTTCTCCTGAGCCTTCTCTTCTCCAAGCTGAACGGTCCAAGTTCTCTCAGCCTCTCCTGATATGAGAAATGCTGTAGTTCCTTAATCATCTTATTGGCCCTTAACATCTTCAGGTCTTTTATCAACTTACAAAACATAGATACTTTAATTCTTTAAGCATTGAGTTCAACTGTCCTGTAAGAAAGAGCAATGTTTTGTTTTGATACGTAAATTGGGGAGAAAAAATAGTCATCATTTAGGATATATTTTACAGTAATGAATTCTGACATTCTGAGAAAATAACATTGCTTTTTAACTTTTGCACCCAGGGCAAAAAAAGGAACCTCAGAGGCGTATGGCAAATGTTATTTATTAGTATTATCTTATTACTCCCATTACTTTTCACTATCATTGCATTATATTGACTCCCAATTTACAGATTTTTGGGATGATTCAATGTTAGAAAATACAGAGACATATGTGAGTGTCTACATCCAGATAGTCCTGCAGGAAGGAGGAGGAATGTGTAAGGGCAGGTTCCTCATTAGTGGGAAGTATTCAGAAGTTCTCTTATACATGTGAATTAAGTGCCCAGATTTCTAAAAGAGAGCCTGCTCTGAAGGCTGCTATTCTTCTCAAAGTCCTGACTGGCTTTTTACCCCCATCCCCTCAACAGTGAGACTAGGAAAGTCTACTCAGTTTCCATCACCAGACTCTACTGTAAGTAGTAGACTCTGCTGTGAGCTTGCTACTTTTCAGGACTGAACTGACCCTGACATCAGATAGTATAAAGGCATATTGACGGGAGGAGGAGCCAACAACAGAAATTTCTCTTGTACCCTTTTTGGTAGTAGACATGTTGCAGTTACCATCCTCTTCCATTCTGTTATCTTCCATCAGCACTAAAGTTACCTGTTCTAAAAAGCTCATGGCCAGAGTCTGATCTTAGCATAATATTAGCAGCAGTGCTGTTACTATGAATTCTTGCAACTAGAAGAACTGAGAAAAAAAGAAGCCTTTATATATCCTAAATGTTTCCTCCTAAATGTGTCACGTCCTTGTAAAACAGCGATGGCTTTTAAAAACAAACTAATCACCTTAAATACAAATATTATGTGAAGTTGTGACATTAACTGTCTCTTTACATAAGCCTCAAAATAGAATTCCATTAGCAGACTCTGAAACTTGATCACAGAAGTAGTGAACGATCAGTC
>NW_008795405.1:7816056-7833035 GCF_000699145.1 Aptenodytes forsteri | reverse complement strand
TCTTTAATTTATAAATAAAAGAGAGCAATTAATTTTTAAATTTAATAGGCATCATTATGGAAGATATGGAAGAAAAGGCTTTAAAATTAGTAAAATGTAAACCACCAGTTTTGTATAAATATGTAAATGACACATTAGTATTGTTAAAGGAAGACAGGAATAAATCTAACAAATTCACAAGGGACATGTGAAAGGATGGCATGTTACCATTTCTTGGTGTAATGATCATTAAGAAAGATGATTGTCTTTCACAGTTCAGAGAAAGGATACCAATTCAGATGCCAATTTAAGTCATAAATCAAATCTCCATCCTACAGTTCCAATGTAAAGTAGTCAAAACACTCGTTGATTAAGTACTTAAGAGTTGTGAAGCAGAATTCTGGAAGAAGGGGAACTTAATCATATTAGAACTACATTGCTACACAACAGTTTTCATTTACAACCTGTTAACAAAAAATACAATAGAAAGATATGTTCAGCCTGAAGCCACAAAGGAAAAGTGGACTCCACATGAAAACAAAACAATGCCTGGTAAACAGTACACAATAAGGGATGTTCAGAAATGTTCAGTCTCAGCTGAGCCTGCGACTCCTGGAGGGTAGACTCCTTCTTGTAGGCTTTCCATGGGACCACACTGATGGGAACTGGAAGGGAGAGGTGACTCTTAGATTCTAGTGTCCCATAAAAGCTGGGAAGAGGCATATCAACTACAGTCAATGTCTTTTGGAAGCCTTATAGCAAGGGACAGTCCCTTTCATTTTAATAGGACATTTTGCTGTATTTGTATTGGAGGATTTAAATTAAATTTTGCCTTTCAAAGTACACAAAAACTCCACTTGAGATGATGCAATCCTAAGACTCTTGAGGCAATATTTCAGGCAAGTGTAATGCATCAGCATCAGAGATAGAAATCAGAATCATTGAATCATAGAATACCAGGTTGGAAGGGACCTCAAGGATCATCTGGTCCAACCTTTCTTGGCAAAAGCACAGTCTAGACAAGATGGCCCAGCACCCAGTCCAGCCAAATCTTAAAAGTGTCCAACGTTGGGGAATACACCACTTCCCTGTGGAGATTATTCCAATGGCTGGCTGTTCTTATTGTGAAAAATTTTCCTCTTGTGTCCAATCAGAACCTCCCCAGGAGTAACTTGTACCTGTTATGCCTCATCTTTTCCATGTGACTCCTTGTAAAAAGGGAGTCTCCATCTTCTTTGTAGCCACCCTTTAAATACTGGAACATGGTGATAAAGTCTCCCCTAAGCCTTCTTTTTTCAAGGCTGAACAAACCCAGTTCTCTCAGACTTTCCTCATATGGCATTTTTCCTCATTGGATTTTTTTTTCTTGTCTTTTGCTTGTTATATAGCAGTTAGAGGTCCAGGACCAAAACAGGGCTTCTCTGAACTTCCTTAAATGTTCCCCACTAATATGGCCCATTATCACAAGTGGCAGATGAAAACATGTTCCCATTTTCTCATTCAGGATTTTCTGATTTATTCTGGGGAACTGATCAACCTTAGAGCAACCTCAGAGTACTGAGAAGACAGCTAGGTTTTCATTAACAGAGCTAGAGGATTCTCAGCAGACAACAGCAATTGGTTAAATATCCTTGAGCAAGATAGCAGCATTATTCATGTTATTTGGCAAAATTAGTGTTAGGTTACCTGTCTCTAGAGAAAACCACAGTTGTAAGAGAAAGCACAATGTTTGTTGAATACTGCTAGCCTGAAATCTTATCAAAGTTTGAGATTAAGGCTAGAATTCTGGGCCTGTATTTCTGTCTCATATAACATACTGGTATTTTTTTTCATAAGTGAATTGCATGCTTTCTCTGGTGTCCTAAGCAACAGATGTCTCATTAGCACCTGAGCTATGCCAGCTTCTGTGGAAGGCTGCAAACTGATTAAACAGATGCTCCATTTTTATCTCTTTATGAATCATTACTTAAAGGTTTTATCACTAGATTGCCACACTTAATTACACGTAGCCATAATTAAATTTCCGTAGACCTGGCTTTTTAGTTTTACTATAACTTCAATAAAGTATTTACCTGTTTGCTAATGAAATGTTATAAGAAAGGAGAGAAATAAAAAGGGGAAGAAGAATCCAACAAGAATTATCAAATATATACAAAATATCTATCAAATATCCTTGTGAACTATTTAGAAAAGGCACTCTTTTATAAATAAGGATGACATTGTGAGATAAAGATATAAGGCAGAAACCAATGTTTTGATATTTAAAGATGTCATCTGTTGTCCACCACACAGATCTAAGCATGCAGAAATCACTCCAGTCCTTGGGAAACTCACAGACAATCCTCTTGGAACACAATTTTGGGCACATAAAGAAGTCTTCGGGAGCTGTCAGCATGTATTTATGAAGGCTAAACAATGCCTAACAAACCTTTTCATCTTCTATGATAAAATGACTAGGTTGGTGGATAGGTAGAGAGCAATAGGCGTAATTTACCTTGACTTCTGCAAGGCTTTTGATGCTGTGTCCTTCAATATTCTGGTATCCAAGTTGGGGTGCTATGGATTGGCTGAGTAGACAACTAGGTCATGATAAACTAGATCATGTTGACCAGAGGGCCACAAAGATAGCCATGGGCTAGAGCACTTGGCCTGTGAGGAGAAGGAACCAGGGCTCATTCAGCCAGGAGAAGAGATGGATTCAAAAGGACCTAGCAGCAGCCCCACACCTGTACCTAGGAGGAGGTTACTGTGATGAGGAAGCCATGCTGTTAATCATGGTGGGTGGAGGGAGAACAAGAGACAACAGGCTTAAGGTGAAATGAAAAACCTTCAGACTGTGTATAAGGAAAACTTTTTTTACCATAAATATAGCCAAGCAGTAGTGCAGGTTGCCCAAGGAGTTTGTGCAATCTCCATCCTCAGAGGTTTTCAAGACTAGACTGGATAAAGCCCTGAATAACCTGGTCTGATCTTATAGCTGACCCTGCTTGAAGCAATAAGGTGGACTAGATACCTCCTGAGGTTCCTTCAAACCTGAATTTTACTATGACCCTAATCTTTGCCCATTTAGGAACCTGCCAGGTTCTGTACTGATGCAGGGTTTTGCCCACAGAAAGCTATGGGACTAAATTTTTTGGTCCCCTTAAAAATGCTATTCACAGAGGACTGTGAATTTTAAAAAATATCCAGGTTAAGAGTCTGGGATTTGCCAAGTTATGCAATTCAAATGACCTTACCTTGGTACATTATGGACACATAATGATTAAGTATATCCAAAACACTATTTCTTTAAAAGATTATGAAAAAGGAAAGGCACATATAGACAGTTTCCAATTTTCAAGAGTTCCCCGGCTAGATATTATACCTAAAAAAAAATTATCTAATTGCTACGATAAGGGCATATTATTTCACTGAGTTTATTTCACCAGGAACATTGGTATGGGAAGAGCTATGCTAATGTTTTTTGAATGCATATAGGCTCAGAAGGCACAACCTGAGCAGAGTGTGGCACAGTTCATTAAATGTGCCCTGCTGTCTTTTCTAGCTGACCTGACTCCTGAGTAGTTTCCAAACATACTGATAACATTACTTTTTTTTCTCAGGCTCTTTGTCTAACTGATAATAACTCTTTTGGTAATATAATATGCCTATTGCGTGTCATCTGTTGAGTGTGTTGTTATTCCTTACTTTTTATGTAGGTTGAGCTCTGAGAAAATTTTCTGAGTTTCAGACCAACATCTGTTCCGTAAAACTGAATTAAGTTTGTAGATAAAACAGCTTCTGCTTTTTCAAATTCTACTCCTAGTCCATGAAAGCTGTCATTCTAATCACAGCGTATTCCCTTTTCCATCTCCTCTTGTTATGTGGGTTAAAATAAACCATCAGTCTCAGAATTGTGTATTAGCTTAGAATTGCCTCATTATAGCAACACTAAAATGGGATATTTAAAAAGAAAAAGAGAAAAAAAAAAACCCTGAAAAACTTTCCATTGCTGTTCAGTAATGATTTAGACAGTCCTTTAATCTGAAGCCTCTAGACAGGCTCTAAACTACAGAAGAGTTCTGCAATGGGTGGAATAATATTATAATGCATGATGGGATGTCATACTGTAAAACAGCTGGAGTTTGGGGGGAACTAGAAAAAAAGTTAAAATTGTATTAAATCTGGCTCTGTTGAAAGCAATGGAAATTTTGTCCCTGAGATTTCATCCATTGTGGGATAATTTTTCTTAAGTGTTGAGTTAGTGTTTTTGAGTTGGTTTTTTGAGTGAAGAAGTATATCCAGGTCCCCATGGTCTGGAATGCTTCAGCAAAAGCGAGGCTGAAGTTTGATGGTAGATACAGTCCTGGATTAGGAGTGTTGTGTAAACTGGACTACGTCAGGAGAGGGATGAAGACTGCTGGGCAGACTGACTCACTGAGTTCATGCTCACAGTAAAGCAAGGAAATGTTTGCTGCTGCTGGTCTGTATGAGCAACAAAGATGCTCACTCATGTGGTTTTGGATGTAGGCAACTTGCCCTGGTACGCACAAATTGCTGAAACCACTGTTAATAACCTCCATTAATTTATTTAAGAAAAAGAGCAAAATATCCTCTTCATTACTTCACAAGAGATCTGAGACCTGAAATTGATTAATACATGTTAATTGCCTGGAAGATAACAAGGATTGTATGTATGCTGAAACCTGGAATTATTTGCCAAAATCATTTCAATATTTTATAATTAAAAATATATTCTTGTGCAGTAGGTAGATGAAGATATTGTTAAATGCAAAATGGTTTTATTTTATTTTTTAGTTTATTTATTTATAGTTTTTATTTATTTATTTAGTTTCATTTTTAAATTCTAGCAATAATAAAGAATGGGATCTTTTTTAGTGTAATAATTTTCATTATATATTTTTTCCACACAATGTCTTTGAGTTCACAAATACAGAAGGGCATCTTTGAATTGGTAGTGGTAATTAATGTGAGTGAATTCATATGTAAACTGGTGTTTGTTAGGGAACTCTTAAATACATATCTTTGACATCTGTACAAGCTCTTTAAACTTTTCCTGGAAAACATCAGTGTTTCAGATTACATTGATACAGGCTGTTAAAGATAGTCTGAGTATAATTAAAGACACCTGCCAGCATTTCCTCATGTAAGTGTTTGAAGTTGGGAAGGAAAGAGCTGATTTGAAACATCTGGGAAAAAGGAAGGGAAAAAAGAAAGTGAAAAGCCAGCCACATCACTACCACTCTTTGTGGAGACTGGCTGCTTGAATGGTAGCACATCCTCCCGTGGTGCCTGGCAGTTACAGGCTTCCTGTACTCCCCTTGGGGGATTTGGGTTTCAGAAGGTGCAGGGAGTTGTGTTTCCTGGATCTTTGCCTTTCCACGTATATGAAGCATTTTTCTCCTCCAAACCATAGAATCAGCAGTGATGTCTGCAGAAGGAAGGCTAAGAACTTTTTTCCTGTTTTTATTATACTGGGACTTAGCACAGTGCATTGATTTTATTTAACACTTTTATAGGTACAGATAGTGGCTTTATGCTGAAGCTCTTAGAGTTTCATAGCTCTGCCTCGGTGCCTAACTAACTTCTATTGGCACTAACACCACAACAGTTATGTAAGTGAGATGAGAAGAGGATAAACTATATAATGAAACTAATGAATAAATGGTTGATAATAATTTAAAACATCTATAAACTGCAATACTTGACAGCACAGATGTCTAAGTGCTAGATGACGTATTCCAGATACAGTTTCTGAGAGTGCTTTTTCACCCCTGTGAGCTAGAAGAGATTCTGAATGCTGCAGTTCAAACATTAGAGAGAAAAGTCCTGCAACTTAGAAAATATGTGGTCACCTTCTTGGATTAAATGACAATATCCATTAGATATCAGGGAAAATGTGTATCCAGGATTATACAGTACATAAAAAAAAAAGAACTTAAGGAGGTTGGAGACAATAGACTCTACTGACATCCCTAGGACCAATCCAAGACCTTCCAGAGACATTTTTTTGAGGATGAGGTCATATAAATAGACATTTCAGACACATGCAACCACATCCTTCGTGACTGCAGTCACAAACTCCATATGATCATGGAGAAGAACTCTGTCATCATGTGTATCTAAGCTGGTATACGTAGACTCAACAGGACAAATTAACTTGGCAGAATCTCCAGTCTTCCCTAGCCAAACTACTTCTAGTACCTGAGGTAGATCGTGCAGAGCTACAGCAACTTTGGATTATGGATTTCAGGCTCTCTGCTATTAAAATTGGGTAAGACTATGCCACATTTCTGAGATTATGATGATGATTAATTGATTATGTGACCATTGAATATGGAGATAGACCTCCTACAAATCTTTACATATTGTCAAATATAGTATTCATTTACAGGAAAGAATAAAGAAAAAAACAACAGGCAACAACAAGGAAAACATGGGTGAATAAAAGACAGAAAGTAGAAAAGTATATGTGTCCACGAGATACTTCAAAGGCCTTTTCCCTTTAACACTATGAAACCTAAGCCAGTAAATTGTCACTTTCCTATCAAAGCAAAGCATTTCTGCTTTCTGAAATCCATTCCTGTGAACACATTTTACAGATATTTTTCTGAACTGGTGCTCATGTTGCAGACAAATCACCTTCTAAGGGCTGAGAAAATCTAATGGTCTCCTGTAGTTAAAACAATCCCTCTTCTGGTAACGTCATCAGTATTAACAGTTTCAGAAAAATGCCCAGCACTTACAAAACTATTTTCTATGATGGGATCATTGATTCACAGGTATGCAATAAATATAGATCACAATAATATAATAAATGCAGATTAAAAAATCCCTTTAAAAAAGGATGTGTTGCTTTTAATGCTGTGCCACCAATCTGAGGGTGATTCTTCTTTTATTTCTGCAAGTTTCATAAAATATCGGTGTTCAAGGTGGTCTGGTTTTGGGGAAAAGGTTTTATTCTCTTCTCATATTTCCTCTTGTCCCACAGTTTGCCTTTTGGATCATTTTGAAACAGTCTTTCACAGAACAGTCAGGTATGCTGAAATGAAAAAAGATAGCCATGCTCATCCGTTCTTCCTGATACAAATATTAAAAGTGTTGAGCTTGCCCCACTGGAGCACAAAGAACACCTGTAATGGTGACATTTACAAAGCAGATAGTTCAAGTGTCAGCTAAGGTGAGCTGTTACGGAGCTGTACAAAGAGGAAGTGGAAGAGCAAACTGCCAGTGCTAACAGGAGCAGAGCCACACTCAGATTACATTCCCAGATTTAGGTATCATGACTCAATTTTTGCTCCTTCCTCCAGTGTTTTGAGGTTAATTTTCCTTTTCATGAAAATTCAGTGTTGTACAGAGGAAATAAAGATGTTATCACTCCTTCATCAGTCAGAGTGGCCTGGGGATTTTACTCCTGTGACTCGATATCATTTAGAATAATCAAAGTGAATGGATCGAGCTCTGTTCTGTGGTGGCACAGCACACTATGCACTCAATCACACCCTCTTTTTCCCAGATGATACTGGAACCAATGTACTGGGGAAAAGTTCCTTTTCCTCAGTCAGTGTCAGTTCTGTCATTAGGAGGCTGTTCCTTCACAGGGAGTCATCACAATGCAGATACCTAATGTTGCTATTTTAGGTTATGAACTATGATGGATGAACAAATGAACCCTTCACTGAAGGCAGGGTGAATTGCTGAAATTTACTGGTTTGGGTTGTGGGGGAGAACAGAAACAACATAATGAAGTGCTAGTTTATCAAGCATATCTGGTTAAGATATGTAGTAAGAACTGAATGAGTGATGATTTTAACCCCTAGATTAAAAGTCTGTAAGTCTACAGCTGAAATGTGCAGACAAATGATTCAGCCACACAGTGAAAGAAAGAACAGGTGCTGGTATGGAAGGGAAAACCCAGATTGATCATTAACCTGTTGGTGTTAAGCTAAAAAAGCTCTTAGCAGAATCAATTCTGAGCTTGATTGTGGGTAACCTTTTCTCCATTGGTATCCATACCTGGTGTAGTTCTCCCATTCTGTACCTGAGTAAGTGCTAAACTCAAGGGAATAAATGCATCTGAACTGGCCTCTGTGCTAGGATGAGAATACGTGAAGCAATCCCAAGAGAAGCTGGTGACTGAGTAAACACAATCAGAACACAGTGTGGTTTCAGTGTTTAAACTTATTTGTTATGATTTACTCACATATGTTTAAACCTCACATTCAATTTATATGGGATAGTTAGCATGGGCCCTAATATCAGAAACTAAATATAGATCCTTTATCTGGCCAACAACCTGGGCTCAACTCCATATTTCCTCACCTTTGCAACCTAGTCACTGGACTCTTCCTACTCTTCAGCTGACTATATAATTAATGAATTACCCTAACAAGATTTATGAAGCAACTTAATGAAAGATAAAAAAGGGTGCAAGTCATAATTACAAAAATAAAGGACTGAGTTATATGTTAAATGTCTCTGAATCAGAAGAGAAAGGTATAAGATAGAAGTATAACAACCAATAACTGCCCATTGTGCAATCAAAGGGAAAAAATTACAGGAATATTTCCTGCTCTTTGTCTCTTCCAGTGGCTGGTTTCTTAAAGGGAAAGACAAATCTGCAGGTGCACATGCAGTATTGCATTTCTGCAGAAAATCATTGCATGGCTGTAGGAAAGCTTAAAGAAAACCTGTCTGGCATACATTGTTTGATTTGGTAGGAAACTTCTGTAGAGATTGCTGCAAAAGGAAGAAACTGAATCATCAGGATAAGAATGGGAGAAGGAGCTCTAATTCTTTGAACAAGCTGTGTCAATACCAAGGATCTCAGTTTCCAAAGCTATTAAATGGAAATAATAACACTGTCCCCGTTTGTGAATACTGAGAGATCTACTGACGAAAAGAGCGCGTTAGGCTAATAATAAGGATATCAGTAGTATGATTTCTAAACATGTGGTAGTAGCAGTAATGGATTCAAAGAGTTAAATATATGCATTTTGAGGTACTATGGTAATGAGTGCTTCACATAATAGTATAGATTGGCAAATGCACTAGTAATTGTTCTAGAAGTAGTTTCGTTTCATCAATTGCTCATAAACTCTTCTGGGTGATTAACTGACCATTCACAACCAAACACTTGCATTCAATCCATACATTAAAAAAAAAAAAAAATCATAAAGATGTTTATCCTTGATTCAAATAACAAGCACATTCAAGAATATTTTGATGTGCCTCTGGCTATTTGGCGTCAGAGTACAAGATTAAACAGATTAAATTAATTATTCAATGAGAATTTTTGTTCAACTCTAAAGGAAATTTATTGGAAAAGTTACAACTGTATAAACTTGAAGCACAAATGATATTGAAATACATCAGAAAAATGCTGAGAATGCATTATTTGTTTATGAGGCAGAAAAGAACAATACACTTTCACTAGTCTGCAAAATAGGCCCAAGATCAAGACACACACTTACGTACCCAAGGGTAGGACACAGGGGCAAAACCTGTGTGAGGGAAGACTTCCTACTGTATCAAAATTAACATTAAAAAGGGAACAAATGTCTTACCAAATAATAGCCATGTTACCAATTTACTGCTACTCTTTGGTCAATCAAACTTTTTTGATTGGCAGAAAAGGAAAGGGAATGATTTTGTAATACAGATTCCTGCTTTTCATTAACTTCTTTTTTCTTGTCTTTATTTAACTTCAGTGAAGCACAAAAATGAAAAAAAAAAAAGAGAAAGATAATAAAAATATTAGAACATCTAAAATTAATATTTTGAAATAGAAGTGTTTTGGAACTGATATGATCGTGAGGAAGACATAACTGGGTTTTGAGTTTTATAAAAGTTGTCAAATGTCATTATTATATCAGAAGTCTCATAAAAATTGATGCCTTTTCTTAAAACCACAGTGATCTGTGTACTGTGATTGTGTGAGGATCCTAGCTTTTCTTGTTTTGACATTGTATTTACAAGATACAAACCTTAAAACATAAACATATTCTACAGCAGATGACTAAGCATTCCAAACAAAAAAGAATCAAGTATATTTAGATTTTTTAATTGTGATCTTTTCTAAAACCTGATCATTTCTCTAAAAATCTGTGAATTAGCAATATTAATTTCAGTCCTTTCTGAAAATTAACTTTTTCTATTTTATAAACATTAAAACTTGTGACCAAAGGATATACAGAGTTTCTCAGTGAATTGCATTAGCTGAATCCAAACAGTGCGTGGTAAAATGTAATGGAATAAATGGAAATTTTTTTTTAAATAGAATATGTTAAATGATGTCTTAAGTAACCTCTTTATTCTCATGTTATGAAGTGTCCTTTGTCTGTGAAAAATCATACATCTTTACATAAAACCACTGGAGTTAATTTGACTTGAAACAAGAGTTCTTTGGTACAATGAAGAAGACTCCAAGAAAGCAGATGCAGTAAAACAAAGTCCTGCTCAGAGGAGTCTTTTACAATCTCCGCATTTGCATGGCTACAGAAGGAGAATTTTATACCTTCTGGGGACTTAAATTTCGATACAGATGGTCCTATAGTGTGCAGCAATTCACATCAATGCCTTGAATTTTGCCTCTTTTTCTGCCCTGGGCATATCCAAAAATAGACTGTGATTTCCTCAAACGTCATTATCTCAAAGAGTCGGACTTTTTTATTGCAAGAAGACATCACAGTTCATGAACATTGCTCTGCTGGATTCCTGTCTGAACTGTGCTCTTCTGTTGTTAACTAAGCCATGCCATACAGCACCTGTTCTGTGATTTGAATGGGCACATGTGCTTTTGCTGATGAATATATATAGAATAAGTAACTTAGATATACATTCTCTGAATCTGAGTGCACTAAAACTCCATCTCTTGAATATGTAAAAGGACAGATTTATAAATTTGTGGATTTCATATGAAAAAAAAACCAAAAACAAAACAACCCCCCCTAAATACTTTTATTTTGTTTTGTTTTGTTTCTGTTTTTTGTACCCATATGTCTGGGTGTGGTATTTTTTTAGTATTCTTAGCAGAGAAGCAGACATAAAGCAGATCCAGAATGTGATAGTACTTGACACATGATTCATCAAGAATAAACAGTGGCAGATGGAAGCTTGCAGATAAACTCTCATTGCCTAAAATAAGCTGCCTGGACTCTCACATAACCACAGGGAGTCACACAGGAAGGTTACAGGGAGGTCAGAGTGCAAAAGACAAACGTATCCATGAGAGGTGATTGAGATTTTGCTTTAACCAGGTCTAACAATTGGTGTTTTCTGTAGGATTGTACTGTGAATCTCACATACCTTTGACGTATTTATAATATTCCAACTCCTGAAATCCTGTGATTTTTATATTATTACTTATTTAAAATATTACTTAAGTGAACCAAAAATACTTAAGAGAAAAAGAAAATAACATTTTTTTAACCTCAATAAATTTCAAGCTAATCTCATCATTTTTTCAAGCCTGACATGATTTTTGAATACTTGATGTCAGCAGTGCTGGGAAGAGGAAGAAAGGACTAACATTGTTATTGTAACAGGATTCCTCCTTTTCTGAGGTTATTATCCTGATCCTGAGGTTGTGCACGTTAAAAGAAAACACTCCTTAGCATTGTGGTATTGCCTTAAGCGTGCCATGGTGAAGGTTGTTGCTATGCTGACTGTGGTCCCTCTCTTCATCCCTTTGCATGCCTCTGATGTTATGGTACTTAGCAGGTGAGCTCGGAAGCAGCCTCCAGTGGAGCTGCTTGGCTCTAAGAGCAGCTGTGCATGACAAACCATTGCCTCTCTCTAAAGGCTTGTTTTAAAGTCCTTTCTAGCCAACAGGAATCCCCTTCTGGATCAGGTCCGACAAATTCTGCAGTTCCCATTCAGGCTAATGCCATAAACAGAATGACGCACCTGAGTCACTCTGGAGTAAAAGGGGTCAGGACCCCAGACAGTGAAGTTTAAACCATGCAAAAACCTCCCCCTCATGAAACAGTGAATAGAAACCTCCAAATAACCAAACCAGATGTTACAGCTTGTCTTTGGATTCATTTATTACCCTGCATTTTTGTAGGAGGATTTGGATTCACCCTTTTCTTTTTTAATGTCATCTAGCAGTGATTACATTTAGTCAGTAAATCTAAGTATAATCTACACATGTTTATGACAAGTTGAGATCCAATCTTATAAGGTACAAAAAATCTATTACATTTAAATATTCATTGTTAGAAGAAGCTGGATTTTTATTTGTGACAACAGAAATCAGTATGAGCAGGCAGACAAAATATATTAGGAAGGTAATTCAGAAGAAAAACAATGCAAAGTCTTTATATGTGTCTGATTTACTAAAAAATGCATAAGGACAAGGATATGAAGCTGGCTTTGAGAAAATGTATTACTTCACTGCAGAAATCAGACATACCCAATTAGAAACACCTCCTTTTTAAGCACAAAGGTCACCAGCTTGTAAATGAATCCTTGGTGGTGTTTCCTCAAGGAGCGAGCATCTGCCAGCTGTTATCTCTGCAGTGCCCCCTCAAAGGCTGCAGCTATGCTCTGGGGCAGCTGCACTCCCTGCAGCATCCCATATTCCTGGTTCCCCACTGCTGGAGCACAGTGTAGCTCCTTCCTTTCCAGACACTTGAGTTTCTTTTCATGGCAAATCAGGGCAAATGGGGGGATTGGGAACATCTATGTTTCTTCCCATTATGCAGTTGGGACACAGCTAAGAAGCATATCTGGGTACCAGAACCACAGAGGAAACACAACCCACAGTATTGACACAGCTGTAATTGTTGTTGATGTAAGAAGTAACATAAACATATTCTAGTATCTTAAGAAAACTGATTTAAATATCTGGGGACAAGGTTATAAAGATATAATTTATCTCACAAAGGATGACTGGAAGTCCAGAGGTTCAGGATATGAGAATGAGACATAAAGACTTTCACCATTCTGCGCTCAAATCTATGCTTATTGATAAAGTGAAACATCTTACTAACTGATGGTTGTGGGGTGACCTCAACCCAGACCTCAGCAGAAGCACAAGAACATCCTCTAGCCTTCTCATGGTTCAGAACCCAGGGTAGTCTCAAAAGAGAGAGTTCAAGGATGGAGAGAGGCATGAAAAATAAGATGTGTTTCTAATGATGTCCCTCCAGAGCAACACTGAGCTGTATTTGGAGGGCAAAATGAGGAAACTTGTACAGCTACAACTTCTATATTTTGTAGATAAAAACACAGGACCAGCTGTCTGGCATTTTTCAACAGTGTTAGAATCACACTGTTTATTATAATTAACATTAAAATCTCCATATAGTTTCCTAATTTATTTACCAAATAGATGGAAAACTATCTCTGCCATTTATTAATAACATTTTTACATGCTACCTCAATTAAAACAGTCATTCTAGTGTAAGTTGGTGTCATCAACAGTGATTGGTGTACTTTATTGATTGATCACTTACTAAAAATAATCCGTCTAATAAATTCAAAACTTTTTTTAGACAGACTCAGAAAATCAATAACGAGACAGAAAATGTCATGAGAGAAGAAGCTTCTGTCCATCTTTTTAAAATATAGATGCTGGTTCCTGCCTGTAGACTTTTGTTTACTGTTGACCTAATATTACAGTTACCAAAAAGTAGATGGATACAAAGGAGATGATAAGAAAATGAAAGGTTTTGTAAAATGGGAATAAGTGGAAGGAACTTTATTGTACTCTAATAATGCATAGCACATACTATAGAAATGAATGTAAGGAGAGACGGCCTGACCCAGACAAGCACCTTTAGCAACTTTATTCATCAGAGAAACAGACAGTTCAGATCATGCTTAAGATCACCACCACGTCTCATAATTCCAGTCTGTCCAGAATCATATATTAAACAGAGGTATCTCTGACAACACATCAGGCATCTCCCAATGATACCCCCAGTGCAGTATGGGAAAACCCCCAAATTTCTGTCTTTCCTTCCTTTTTCTTCCAGATCTGGCAGTATTGCATCCAACAGCTTGTAGAGGTCTTAGGAATGCAAATAAACAAAGTGAAAGAAGACCATCAAGTCAAATTACTTTTCATCTTATACACCCTCGCTTACTTCTCTTGCAACTTGCATTTAGGATTTTTGCCCCCATTTTTAAGGCCTCCCATGACTCTGCTGTAGTTTAATCTGTTATTCCCTCTACAGTCTAACCAGGACACTTGTGTTCTAACCCCCTCTTTTAATAAACATTTTTATCTCCTTTCTTACTTCATCTCACAATCTTTCTTTCACCTGTGAACTAGCTTAAGCTTGACCACTGCTCTCTCCCTTCGACCATCACAAGGACATGGGCTTACACATGGTTACGGAAGACATGAGACAAGTCACTGCACATCTGCTGAGCCTTAGTCCATGAGCACACCACTAGTATGGACTAATTAAGCTTAGTGGAGGCCACTTTCACTGTGAGCTAAACTTGTTCTAGTCACAGCTGCCTTTTGGGTTTAAAATCACCATGATTGTTCAGACAGCATTGCCTACCGATTGAAACAGGCTGATCACTTTTCCAATATACTTATGCTTTTCAATATACAGATTAAGTTTAGTGTAATATCTGGATTTTAATTTTTGGATTTATAAAGAGACTTCACCCTTTATATTTCAACCACTGTGAATATCATATTTTAATGAACACTTTTGATGCACAATGGATGCTATTTCAGAATACAGTCTAAGCTAAACCAAAATATGACAGGACTGGTGTATGTCTTTCTAATATTTCTTGAAATGCAAATAAAACAAGGAAATATTTGCCTCTCCTTCTTAGAGGAATTGACACCCAAGTGGTGACGCATTATCTCTCACCCTAGAAGTTTAACTGACAAAAAATGGAGGAAAAAATGTAGTCTATGGTGGTAGGAGGGACACAAAGTTAATGACTGAAATGTTACTATGTTGTAGCTGTAATAGAAAATGCCAGTAATCAATGGTGATACATGAGAGAATTATGTCTGCCAAGAAAATCCAACTGTATTCTCTATCTTGACTAATATTAATCCTTTTATCTTTTAACAAAAAGGATTCCTAGACAGACCATTAAAAAGAAGGTTGATGGAACATCCTTTTCCCCCAGAAAAGAGAAAGAAAGTAGGGATTGCCAACTGAAATATAAGCAAAAAAATTCTTTTTTTCTTTAATGAGGTGCATTTTCCTTTGAACATCTGAATAACAGAAAGATTTATTTTACATATTGGTAATCTGAAAGAGATTTAACATCTTGGTATTGAAAAAGTGGTAGAAAGGCCTATGTGTCAAGACAAGAAGGAGTATGTAACTTTAAACAGTACATGGGTTAGAGATATCTGAAGGAGAAGGGGTGAGGGTCTAGGCAAATAACTGAGGCAAAAGTCCACAGGTTAATTCACCAGAATTGTGTCTTTGAGCAAATCTCCACAGCTGGAGTTTAGAGGCATTTGTTTGTTTGTTTGTTTGTTTTGTGGGTTGGTTGTGGTGTGGTGTTTTTTTTTTTTTATTATTTTGCTTTTAATTCAATCTTTAAATGTATCTGAGGTTTATGGAAGTTTTGTCTTTTGGTTTTTTCCAGGCAGCAGCATCATCATTTTTTTCCTTGTTGAATGAAAGCAAGATGAACACCATCCATATCTGCAGAAACCCATGCTAAAGAGTAAAGTTACTGATACAACACAGCAAATCAACTCCCAAGTCTGCATATTGAACCCAAAGCTCTACCACAGAGCCCAGCTGCTCTCAAGGTCACGTATGGCAAAAGCAGAGATGGTAACACTTAAGTTTTTGATGCATGCAGGTTATCGTCACTAACATGTCCAATACCTGCTTTCTAAGGCAGCTGCTTCATGAATAATCAATGGGGGAGCTGTGAATAAGAAGATGGATTCTAGCTGATGAGTTCCCTCTGGGCAGGCATAACACAGTTAGCAGTTATGTATAACAAGTATCATATAATACAAGAATCCCACGCTACAGGCACATCACTAAACGAAGTAGATAATGCCAAACGCAGCTCTGTATGGGTTAGCGTATAAAAAAGAAGGGTGACTCAGAAATGTCAAACCCAGATGTGAGTCTGTTTAAGTGTGTGTTTGTGTATGTGTACTTTAAAGAAATAATGCACCACATATAGAAAAGGGGAGTAATCCCGCCCCAGTAAAGGAACCTGAGAACACATTGTATTAAGTGCTATACATGTATAAGGGAACTGGCAATTACTAGTTTTCTGCAAGGATTGCAGGGATGAAAGTGGCTGATATATATTTATTTGACATGTTTTTCAAATGAAAAGACCAAGTGAAAAAACAGTGGTGACTCGTTTCATTCATTTTATCTTCCTCAGTGAATATACGTGTTCTGTGCTATTCATTTAAATAAATACAAAAACTTCTTTCACATACTTTTAAGGGCCACATGAAGAAATTGGCCTTGTAGCTAAAGCACTCAGATAGGACTCATGCATTTGTCTTCATTTTTATGGTCTTCCTCTGTGACCTTTAACAGGTCACTTAATATGGGATCTCATCTTAGCCATCAAAAGCTAGGCTGAATGGTTGTTCCAACTGGTTGTTCCCTGGTCTGGTACAGCCTTCCGATTACTACCCACTGTTGGTTATACAGTCTGGCAGTGATGAGGTTCCGGTGAGAAGTCCTGAAGCAATCAAAAGGGACTTCAGGGCACTGGGGCGACTGGTTGAAGGATCAGGAGCACAGGTAGTGTTTTCCTCAATCCCTACAGTGGCAGGGAAGGATACTGAAAGGAACAGGAAAACACACCTGATCAACGCGTGGCTCAGGGGCTGGTGCCGTCGGAGGAATTTTGGCTTTTTTGATCATGGGGGAGGTTTACACGGCGCCGGGCCTGCTGTTGACAGAGGGAGTTCAGCTGTCTCACAGGGAGAAAAGGGTCATCGCTCATGAATTGGCAGGGCTCATCGAGAGGGCTTTAAACTAGGTTTGAAGGGGGAAGGGGATAAAACCAGGCTCACTAGA
>NW_008795405.1:7812161-7813385 GCF_000699145.1 Aptenodytes forsteri | reverse complement strand
GTGGTGTTGGGTCAACGGTTGGACTCGATGGTCTTAGAGGTCTTTTCCAACCTCAATCATTCTATGATTCTATGATTCTATGAAGATGAAAAATATACCATAGTACCTGTGAAGTGCATGATGACTACAGAAGACCCCATATCTTGGGAGGCATTTTGTATTTTATAAAATTGGATCAGGTCACCACTGTATTGAGAGAGCTATGATGAATAAAATCATGTCACAGAAAATATTTTTCACTATTGGATGTAGTTCATAATTTTCTCTTACAGCATTTTTGAAAAATGAAATTGCCTATAACTAGAAAAGCTAGCCCTTCATCAGCTCTCTGCATCCAGTAATGCCATTCTCTCAAGAAGTACTCCATGTACCCATCATTTCTAAACTTCACCTTTTAATCAGTTCTAATCATTAAAAATTCTATGGTGCTATTCTTCAAAACTTGATGTTTACACAGTATCCTGGCCAAAGTCTACCTTATATAATTATTGTCTACAAAGAATTTCTTTCTTTTTATCGATTTGGGTAAATTTGTCTTAACTTTTTATTCCTGAAGTAATTAATAATATATGTCCTTAAACCATTTCTGTCTTCCTCTCAAGACATACCTGTTCTTCAGCACCCAGTTTGATTTGGTGATACATTCTCTCCATCTACTTCAGCAGAAGATGTGAAGAATAAATCAACTAAGGAACTTTTAGATCCTGGAATCAAAGAGCCTCTGTATTATGTATTTCTCTTGTTGATCATATCACTTTAATAAAAAACTAATTAGTTTATTAAAAAGGCTAGGGCCATCTTGGCTACTGTGGGACAAAAATGATGAAATTTTTATTTATATGAAAGCAATAATTAGATGTTTCAATCCAGACTGGACTTTGTTATACTATGTAATTTAAGAGATAACCTTCATATATAGAAAGTTAACAATCTTGTTACACAATGTGACAACAAATATTTTTGTTATTGTTATCATTGTGTTCTTGCTATTATTCCCTTTTTACAGGTCTTCAAATAAACATTCAGTGCCACTCCTGTATAAATATCCAGAGAGCATCTGGAGCAAGGGTGGGATCTGAAAAATATATTACCTAAAATAAAAATCTAAATATACCTTAAAATCCATAGGGTGAATCATAGAATCATAGAATCATAGAATCATTAAGGTTGGAAAAGACCTCTAAGATCATTGAGTCCAACCATCAAACCAACACCACCATGCCC
>NW_008795405.1:7747900-7809871 GCF_000699145.1 Aptenodytes forsteri | reverse complement strand
ACACTCCACACTCCAGGAACCTCCTAGACTGCTTCCTCTCTGCTGTGTCCAGCAGATGACCCATAAACACTCAACCATAAACACTCAATCTTATAATATCCAGACATCATGACACTACTATATCACAATAATGACAGTACTATGTCACAAATACGATCTCTTTACACGTCTTGGGTAGGGTGGGGAGAGAAATTTTTGTAAAATGGGTCAGGCATAATAAGAATAAGAATAAGAATAAGAATAAGAATAAGAATAAGAATAAGAATAAGAATAAGAATAAGAATAAGAATAAGAATAAGAATAAGAATAAGAATAATGATGAAAGTCCACAGTTATGTAAAAGTGTATCTGCTTAAAAAGAATGAATTCTTATACAATTAAAATCTGTGAATCCACAGTTATTATTTATCTCTAACTTTGGTTATGGTTTGCATTTTCGATTTCTGCATTATCATTGAAAATATATAATGCTAAATGACCCAGCCTGCCTACCCACTGCCTGTATCTGTTATATATAAAGCAGATACATAAAGTGCTATCCTTGTAGGGGGCTCAAAAATGTTAGCACTAATAAGTGCTATATGGCTTAAATGTACCTTAATGTGCCCAGCTCACCTATTCTTGTTTTCTAGCACTACTGCTGGCTTAAGTGCTCCAGCGCTCTCATGTTATAAGCACAAGGACAAGGAAGAGTGTCCATCCTTCTTGAATGGAGGCCAAAGATGAAAGCTGCTTTAATCTTTCCCTCTGATTCCCTTCATCTGTTTTTAGAGAGTTAGGCAAATATAGATTTTAGGAAAACTGTAGATTGAAAGCAGTGAGATACTGTACATCATCTTCATTGCTGAAAAAAATAGGGGAAAAGTAAATCCATTTGTTGTTGCCCAGATGAATGGGAAATTATCTGGGTCAGAAGCTATTGTGAGCGTAAGAGACTATAATCATCCTAAAATAAACAAAAAACTTCAGCAAGGAAATTACAGCTCAGTGTAACTAAAGGGAAGAATAAACAAGCAGAGAAGAACCATGAAAGTAAGTGTCCATAAATAGATCCTTTGAACAAGTTAATAATTAATCTGACTTTTATCTTTAAACACAGAGTTCTTTTATTTATTGGAGGAAATGCTACCTGGGAGATAATGTGATGATAAGAATAATCCAAATGTTTCCAGCAGATGGTTTAAATACTATCTGACATGTCCCTGCCTGCTAGAAATTGATACAAAGCACTGCAGTCATTCTTTTCATTTTCAAGTTATTGCCTTGCTGTCCCTCCTCCCTCCTCCCCCCATTTTCTCATGCATTTTGAATAGTTTATAAATACCAGAAAAACACCGAGGTCTCTGTGGAAAATGTAATTGCTGGTAAATGGCCTCACTGTTTCTATCAATGAGGCACATACCCAGACACATAGAAACACACATGCATATTTTTACACGTACACAGAGCTTGGGCTTCAACAGACATCATCTTTGCACTTCTGCTGTATGCTTTTTTACATTTTTGTCAAAATGACGATCTCTGCCCACAAAGCTGATTTATTATTACTAAATTGCTTTAACAAATGGAGCAAAGACTCTTTGGGCCTGGCTTCAGAGACCTTCCCCAAACTCTGCATATTTTAACATCTTTTAATTAGAGGTCACATGCTTAAACTGGAATATAGTTATGAGCCAGCTACAATCCTGAGTGACAGTAATCAGAGGCTTTTTTTTACCCACCTTATATGCAGAATAAACCATTGTTCTCTGTATTGTATTAAAAGGCTGTTTTTTCATAGACTGAGTTAATTCTCTATGTAAAAGGGAAAATTAAACTGTTAGTTTAATTGTCAGTGCTTTATTTTTAGCTTCTCCTTTCCGATACTTGGAGTTGTCATAGCTTATGACTCACTTCATTAAGGGTTTACATACCATTTGCATGGGTTCTACATAGGAAATTCAGTCCTTAAAATGTGAAATTCATTCCTTCAAGTATGACAGTCGCAGCTCTGTTACAGTAAGAGACACTCTACTGGACCCTTCTAAGACATGGTGAGAATCTAACTTTTTTGGACAAGCAAACCACATGTCTGTTGACTTTCAGTTTTGAGCATGAGTTTAAAATACACCTTGATTTAAAATTCATTATCAGTTGTCGTACACATTAAATATTCCAAACTATTAGCCTTCCTCTTGATGCACTTAAGGAACATGGCCGAGTCTTGCAAACCACTGATCACAGAAAGGGCGTTTTCTTGAGCCAGCACTTGCATTGCATTGATAAAGTTGCTTTTGCCATTGAAGGCTTGCCATAATGAAGCCTAACATGTGGATTTAGAATCATGTTTACCCCTAAATATTGCTGATATGATACAGAATAGTATATGAGACAGCCCTTTCCCACAGTTGATCCCATCACTCAGGGAGCCCTGACATGGGTATGCCGTCACCATTGCACACAGTGGGGACACCTGGGTTTGTGCCTCTGCTGTGACAGGCCTCGGCACACCCCCAGGTGCTGGAGAAGTCACCAAAACCTGTGGAAACCCTCACAGTGCCATACTCTCCTCAGCCCAGCACTGTTGCAAAGGAGGCATACTGTCTCTGTCTCTTCCCACCTACAACAGCTGAGACAAATTTAGCCCTAAATGCTGATGGGGCAGGATGGGAATTAGCCTTTTACAGTCATGGTTTTTGAAATGTGAATATTTGGTTAAGTTGTAAAAAACTACCTTCTACAGGATTTATAGAGCAGTGGCAAAGTAAACAGACTATCCATTACAGGCTAGCCATTCCTGTGTCTGTAGCAGATGTGTTAATCTCACAGCTTTCAAGGAGTAATGCATGATCATTAAAGCATCCCTGCACAAGTTCTGCTGACCACCTGTCATTTCTTTGTGCAGCTATTAATGGGAGTGACATTACCATTTATGAGAAATCAAATTACAAGACAGTCAGGAAATTAATGCTTCAGCACTTCATTATAGGAGCAAAGGGTAACAACCTATGCATTCTTTTAATTAGTTATTCACCTGGATCTATTTCATCTCTCGAACTGGTGTGTGATGTTGATGATAACTTTACTCGCAGCTATCCACAGCACAGGAATGTCCTGAGGTCATTGAAAAAACATTGATGAACACCACTAGAAATGTTTAATGGCTAACTTTAAGAAGTAGAAATCCTCTAAAGGTTCAGATAGCAGATACTGTGTTGGATTTACTAGATGTATAACAGAGCAGCATATTCACTGCCTGAGCAGAAGAGGTCATTAAAACATTATAAATGCCTTCATTGGAAGTTAGGGAGGGACAGATCAATGCAGCGAGGTTCACGTGGAGGAGACAAAGCAGCAGTCAAAAGTAGATGAGAAAGATTGCCTATAGCGTGCCTGTTGGAAGATGAGGTTTCCTGGTGCCCAGGGCAGAAGGGCAGAGTGCAGGTCGTAGCCCTAAATTAGCTACCCCCAGCTGGTTAGCCTGAGTGAGGAGGGTAGGTTTGGAGAAGGCGTGATGGGATGGTTTGGTGAATTTAAAATTGTATCTGAGCAATAATGAGGCCTGAAGGTAATGGGAACACTGATGACTTGAATATTGAATACCTAATTTTGCCGTGTTACCTGCATTGTAACAGAATGAAAATTACAGTAATGTCAGAAGAGATATAAACAGAGAGCATGCAGAAAGAGTTTGGTTGAGTTCCTTTTCCCAAGAGGAAAAATATATTGGTGGCTAAGAATAACCTTTTCATAAAGAACTGGACATTTACTTTTGAATGCAAATGAAGACAGGTCACTGAACTGCCTCATTCGAAAAGAGAACAGTGTGTCACTGCCTGCTCCGTTTAAATATGTGAGGAGAGAGATATGAATTGGACATGGCATTATAATACCATTTAGGGAAGATTACAGAATGTACAAGGAAGTTAGATTACATTAGGTTTCTGCAACTTCACTTTGCAGCTAATGACTTTCCTCATTACAACCATTGGGATGATTATACTGGTATCACATCTTTTAGTCATGGTCAGCTTCTCTTAGTATGGACATGACCAAAAAGTTGTGTAAGTGTCCATTTGTGACATTTTTCTTCCACCCTAAAAGTTCACATATGTTTTTTATAGATGATACATTGTTTCTAGCACATTTTTGACTGATCATAAGCAGAACTTTACAGTTAGAATTTGCTGTTTATATAACAGAAGATGTTGATACCAGCCCTATCTTCATCACCAGCACCGTGATGATCATTTCTTGCCATCAAATCAGCTGTCTAAGGGAGAGCCATGATCAGGTGTGGAAAATGATCTCCCTCCTGTGTGCCACAAGTATTTGAAAAGAAAGCCACTTATTTAAAGGTAACTCTGAAAATTTCTCTTCAGGAGATGACGTGTGATGTGTGTTGAAGAGAATATAAAATAAAAAATGCAACAAAATATCTACGGCATGATTCTGGAAGCCTTCCAAGAGAATTCATGGAGGGATTTTTGTTATAGTTGCTGCTGTCAGGTAAATATTTCATTTATTCTTACACAGAGTATCAGTTAGCAAATTGTCAAAAAAAAAAAAGAAATCAGCTGAATCAAATTTACAAGAAGGTGGATGAGGGCTTCATAGATTCTTTTCATGTTGTTTTAGGTTTTTATTTCACTTGAAAACATTTTGAACCTTGATGCTCCAAAATCCATCTTCATATTCCTCTTTTTTGTTTTTTTGGGGGTTTTGTTTTTGGGTTTTTTTTTTTGCTTAGTATATGTACTCCTGTAGCACTCTGTGGTGCCAGGCAGGTTTGAGGCCCCACTGTTAGATGCAGTGTACAAATAAAAGCTTTTCAATAGCCTACAGTTTAAGGCCTGGATACTGTAAGCAATTAGAAAGTCTTCTAGCATGATAAGCTTGATATTTAAGGATGTGTGTCGCATTATGTGTTTTTTACTTCAATAGCCCAGAACCACGGCAGTATGAGCAGAAACAAGGAATATTTGTGCATTTGGTCATGTGTTCATTTTTAGCCTTTACATACAATCACGTTATCCTAAAGCACACATCCATCTCTGCAAGGCTTTCCATGTTTTCTGCTTATGGTATGATGCTTTCCACTGGTAGGAGTAGTTCTTAGGAGACTCTGTGAGGCTCCAGCTGAGAAATGTGGTCCCCTCAACAGACATAACATTTGTTGCTGTGCCATAGTGTTTAAAATAATAAACAAAAAGAACAGGCATGTTTCAGAGGAAAAAAGTAATGTTATCTCTCTTCTACAGATGGGGACAAGAAACATGCAACCTGAATGGCCTGATGTAACTCTATTTAAAGTAAATGGAAAGAATCCTGTGGTTTCTTCAGAACCTGTTGCCCAAAGTCATATTGAAAGTAGATCTAAGGAAAGACCTTGGATTGCCTGCTTTCTTCACAAGCTGCTTTATCTTGAGTCTATTTTTCATTATAATAGTCAGGAGACCATATTGTATTCCCACTTAGATGTGAGTTTCAGTGAATAGGATAAAGAGGTCCAATATATGTCATCCAGTTGTGTCATCATGTGTAAAGATTATTTTTTTATCTTAGGATGGAGTGATTACTTTATTCGTTTCTCTAGACATTTTTTTATGAGTGTCATGTATGCAGAAGGTTGCCGTCTGATTTGTTTTAGGAAAATCTCAAAGACATTTCTGAAACTGTACTTTGGAGATACTATATGCAACTGTCTTTGCAGTAAGTAGACAAAGGTTATGTAGTTCTTTTGTTCTTTCCAAGCTTTTTTTATCCTTTTCTGTTCCATGTTCTTTAAATATTTTTCCCATTTAGAGAGCTTTGGGAACACAGCCCCTTCCTTGTAGTGCTAATTAAGTTCACTCATTCATTGTAACAATAGTAGCAAACAAAGATGAAAAAGCTGAAATAAATTGTCCCCTGGCATAGAAACTAAAATGTTGCTATGCTTAAAAATAGCTATTCTCCTCATCTCCCCCTGTTTTTTTCTCATTTTAAGAACTTAAATCTACTTTGTGAAAGAAATACTATTCTATCAATACTACAATCTAGACAGCATGTAGACCATTAACAGCATTGTGCAGTATATGATAATGTTAAATTCAGATTCACAAAACCTTTTCCTTGAGCTAATAATTAGATTGAAATTATACCAGCAAAGCCCCTCTTTTTACCTATTAATACATGAAATTTAATTTTTCTGCTTGAAATCCATCAGTTCTGGGACATAGCCCTTATATACCTTTTGACAGTAAAATTAAAGACATGGAAAATTGCTGCAACTTTACTTCTTACTACTTGAAAGACTGCTATAACTCATGAAGCAGGCAGTTTTGCAATCCATTTATGGTGAGCTACATGGCTAATGGGTTATTGTTTCAGGGACTAGGGATAGTTAGAAAAAATGCTACTCCCTAATCTCCATTTTATGTGCCAATGGAGACAGGAGAAGGAATTTATTCTGAAATAACCAAACTTCATTTTCTTCTTATTTCCATATAAACTACTTGGTTTAATATTGGAAAATAAACATGCTGGGGGAAAATCTTATAACTTGCAAACTGTTACTTCCTTAAGACCATATCTTCTACCAGAGATAGTATTTTAGGTAAGTTTTGGCGTTATTTTGCTTCTGCTTATAAAACAGTATGAGGCTAATAGCTTTGAGATTGCCCAGCAGATGACAGGTACCATACAAGTCTACCATAGCTCTCCAGATTATTCTGTAATATCTCTGAAGGCACTGATCTGGTATTTTAAAGTCAGATCTGTCTTTCACCAGTTCTGTTAATACAGAACAATCATTAGTTCATTTTTTCCTCCAGATGCTTTTACAAATCTTGTAACACATATGCAGATATTCAATAGGATTCTTTCTACTCCTTTGCTCACCCAGCATTCTTCTAGGTGCTGTGTTCTTCTAGATGACGGGTAATCCATGCCAATGCTGGGTTTGATTTTCCATGGAGATTCCTTGCTGGTTTCCCTGAACAACTTTGTGCCATGAAGAACTCTCTGTGCTTAAATGTTTCTCTCTAATCTAAGTGGAAGCACATTGGAAAAAGTCATGTGCATTGATGTAGTTGTCAAAAGTTTTCAAATTTGATTTTCAAAACTATATAAAGAATGTTCTACTTTACTGGTACCTGCACTTTTCTGTGATCATTGCAGCAGTGAGTGAAAAAAAACTAGCTTGATTGGAATCTGAGTGGGTAACACTGATGAACCCCACAGATGCATAAAATACTCCAAGGGATACTCCAATACTGGTTTTCTTGTGATGACAGTCTCTCCAAATGACTGAATACAGTCTAGCTCTACGGTTAGAATATTACCCAACTCCTGAATAAATAACCAGGGTCTTTCTAATTATCTACTGGAGAGTTGAACAGTAAAAAATATTTTCTAAAACTGATTTGTTTGCCTTAAAAAAAAAAAAGAATGTTTTGTTTTTCTGAAGGGCAAAAAATACAATTATATTGTTTTCCTCAAGACTTTGACTTACACCAGATGTCTTGGAAAGAGTGATTGCCTATGGTCTATCTCCAGCTGAAAACATACTAGGGAAGGGTTAAGAGAAATGATATATCAAGGCATGTAAACGAAAAAAAAAAAACCAAACAGAAATGTGGAATTTGACTAGGAAAATATGGAATGCAAATGCTACTACAATCTAGATATCTAGATGTGGGCTTTGTGTATCTTCCAGAAGACAGTGTCACTCATTCAATATACCAACCTGTGTTTGATAGATGATCAGTAATGACTGCAAAAGATCGTGGCCTTATTAGTTATCAGCACCATTCCCTGCTGCCCCTTTTCCCCAGTCTTTTTCACATCCTGGCCAACTGCTGTACAGGCTGAGGCCTGTCCTATTTAAGTTACAAGATATAATTCATAGGGCTGGCAAACATCTGGTGTGGCAAAACTTTCTCCTGCAGACTTTTGAACTTCCTTTGCTTAGATTTATCTCTGAAGTCTTTCCAAATACTTTTTGTTGTTTTCTATAGCATTTTATTCTTCTTTCATGTGGCAGATTATTTTTAAATTTCCTACATTTATAAAGCCAAAGTCTAAACTTGAATTGAACTGTTTAAAAATAGTAACAAACAAAAGGGACGCAAAAATTCAGACAAGGTAAAGGTCTGAAAATCAGCCCTCTATGTACTTGTGTATATGCAGCAACAGTAACACTGTATCTGACTTGGTGAACCTGAGCGAATGAACACACTGCAATTTGAGACCTGTAAAGCACTCTCGTTAGAATAAAAAATATACGACTGTTTGGTTTCCAAAAGCCCTCCTTTCAAAGAGTTACAGTACAATTGCCAGTCAGCTGTGGACTATCATTCACTTACTCCACTTAGTAATTTACATTATAAAGATGGCTCAAGGCAATTCGCATCAGAATTATTCATGTGGAGTTATGTTTCAGATAAACCTTAGCTGGAAATTTAGAGCTAACAGTGCAAGGTCAGCTTTCAATCAGTGGTGATGGATATCTAGGACAAGCAATGTTAGACTGATGTGTTATTGATGTCTGAACAAAAGCAGGTCAGGGTCACAAAACATGTCCAGCTAGACAGTGTCCATTAGCTGTATGTTCTGTTATTCAGAGAGAACCTTCAGAGGGCTCACACAGAAATAAAGAAGCAAAAAGATGAAGCATGTATGCTAATATCAGATTTTGTAGAAAAAAAAAAAATGGCTCCAGTCCTATAAGAAGCTCAGCATACGTAGACTTCTGCATTTATGCAAACATCTACTTAAGTGAGTGAGTTAGCCTAGGGAGCCTTTCTCCCAGGATCAGGGCCAGAATGAACTGCTGGTGAGAACAGGTGGTATAAATACAAGGATGCAGAAGGCAGAAAATAGGAGAATCAATTATGCTAATTTATCATACAGAAAATACTGGCAAATTTTTGACTGCAATTAATACTATCAGTGTGTCAGCAACAGCAGCTTTGCAGTTGCATCCAGACTTGTTATTTAAAAAGGAGAAAAAAAATCTTTGAGTTATGTCTGGTGACAGCACCGGAGAATTTATGAGCATGAGTCAGATGTGGGAGCAGGGGAGAACGTTACTTATACAGTGCAGGGAAGGATGCTCTTGAGGCTAGACGTATGCAGATTGGTTTGTGTTTTTTACTAAATTCTGCCAGATGCACAGTGCATTTTAAGAACTGTTTTGGTGCAGTTGGGAATCTTCTGTGTTATTGCTACCTGATTTTTTCATAGTAGGAAGTTGTTGGTTTGGCAAGGCCACAACACTCCATCAAAGGAGGATGGCTATGCTGTGTGCTTCTCATCTATCCAGTTCTGAGAACAAGGGTTGCTTCTGCTTTTCCTTCAGCAGAATGAATCACTGCAGTCATACCTCTATAATGTTGAATTTACAGGTCTCCTGTGACACAGGCTGTGTTTCAGGTAGCAAGGTGACCAGTCAGATATAGCTTCCAACAGCGCCACCCAACGGGTAAGTCACGCCTCTTCCCTTGCTTCTTTGGGCCAAAATCAGGTACATTCCCTCTTTTCCAATGCTCCTCTTGCCTGTACTGCTTAAGGGCAACATCTGTGCAGTGAAGCACAACCAAGTGGGAACCCTGCAGAGCTGTTGCTGCAGTCACACCTACACCCTGTTCTCTGAGAGGTGACACATTTCTTCTCACCATAGTATTTTATCACAGTGCCTAGAAATACCTTGTTAAGGTCAAGTCCCCATGACAGGGGAATGAGGCAAACACTGGGGCAAAGGTGGTAGTTACAGCCTGCTGCAGCAGTGTAGTCAAGCCCTTCGTCTGCTGCTGAAAAAGAGCAAGACCAGAGGAGGCAGAGACGTACCAAACTTGAACAGACTGTATTGTTATCCTAAGTGGATTTGATTCACCTCTGAGAAATGCCTGAGGGGCTCTGTCTTATTAGATGCTTTGGCAATGTTTGCACATACTGCCTACACTGCAGCAGGGTCTGGTGTGAATGCTCCCTCTCCGGTGTAGTTCAGTCCTCCGGGCAGCGAATTTTCAGCTCTGGCTACAGGGAAATGGGAGGGAGAGGAGGAAAGGTGTGGGAGAAATTAATGGGCTCTATCTCATTCCCTCTTCTAGCAGCAGATCAAAGGGCCAGGGGCAGATGAATACAGTTGAGCTGCTTTCAACATGGGGCGCGGTGTTCAAATGGGGTAATCGAAGCAGATAAGTTAGCGCTTTGTTTTCCAACACCAACACTGCTATGTGCGTGCATGTGAGACAGATGAGTGAGGAGAATGAGAGTGGGATGGAGCTTTTCTGCTTTCCTGCTTTCCTGTGAGGGAAAAGAAAGAAAACCAGGCAGGTAGAGTACAATGCATCCTCATCTACACTGACTCCTTCACATGTTGTTATTACAGGAGACTTTTCTTCCTCTCTTATGACGATTTCTTGTTATTCTTTCTGTTTGCATGGCATAAATACTGCATGTGGAAGTTGGGAAAATTTCTTTCTAAAACCAGAAATAGTTACGCACCCTGAAAGCACAAACAGTTATGGCTCTTCCCCTGAACTGAGGTTCTGGTACAAGAAAAGTTTATTCCCGCAAAGAAAAAAGGTTGGGGGCTGAATGTGTGTTAGCCCTGCCCAGAGAAAGAGGAGGCAAGGGGGAGACAGAAAAGGTGTGGGCATGCTCTAGGTCCGGGTCTGAGCTGCTCCAATGTACATGTTCAGAATTTCTCCTGGACTTCTCAAAGATCATGTAATTTGCACATCTGGTGGCCAGTGGCAACCTCAAAGTAAGAGCTGGATGAAAAAGTGTGCGTGAATGGAGAATGTCAAGAAAGTTAACTCGGCAACCTTAGAAAGGATTTGGTGAAGAAATGGGTAAACCCTGACATACCACCTGTTCCCTAATCCTCAGGAATTCTTTTATGGGAAATTTCACAAGGGTCTTTCATTGTGGGTCTAGCCGGTACTGTAATTTGTAATGGGATGGGTTTTTTGTCACAGGACCTAAGTGACAATAAATTTACTGCTATCTAATGACAATACTTCTACAGATAGATAATTTTTATTTTGAAAGAAAACAGGGTCTTACATTCTTGCAAAGATTCATTGCAAGAGAAGACAAGAGAAAATGCCATTCAGACCTTTCTGTTGAGTTTATTTACACAGAAACCCCTCTGTTTAAATTTAGGACATTTCCATTCAAAGAATTAGTTTATACAGTGTGCATGCATTAAGACAGGAGTAACATTTGTGGTTAAAGGGTGTACAGCTGGAAGGTGGTGGTATTTGCTGAAACTCCCAGGATACTGGGCTTATTTATTTTAAATGAAAGAGGACAAAGAAACGTACAAGCAGAAAACCATGGTAAAAGGAACGGTTTCACATAGAACACTGTCAAGCACTTTTTCTAGAAACACTAATCACTGCACTGGAGTCACAAATTCCAGAACAGGTTACGTAGCTCAGTGGAGTAAAATTTCAAGATGCCTATGACTAGGGGGATGACAACTTATAATAATTATCACAGGACAGAAATTACATGAATTGCCAGACTGTAGGAAGGTCAGTGGCAGTCAGGAACAGTCTAAAGTTAAATCAGCAGCTTAGTATCGTGACTCCCAGGCTTTTGGTCTGAGTATGAGACGCTGTTTTTTCTCAGATGTACTTTCTGTTTACTTTCTCAGTGTATCTCTGCAGCCAAAATAACTAGGGCATTGGCTTCTTACTTACAAATAAAATAATTTTCCAAAATATATGAGGTCTTGCAAGGCCTATCTGCCTTATCCAAAAGCTTCTGAATCCAAAGTAAGCATGCTATCAAAGTGAGCTCCCCAAACAGACTCTGGGTAGCATTTGTTTGGCAGTTCTTTAAATTAATTTTCAGGTGATAGAAATCATTGATTACGTATAAAGTCCATGATGTCCCATCTGAAAGGCTTGGCGGCAAGAATTGTGTGTAAGGTATTTCAAAGTTCTCTCATCTCTAATACATTCATTTGGAATAAAGGGGAAAAGAAGTTAAAATTATTAATAAGTGAGTTTGGTTGTCATGGGAACCAATTGTCTCAGGTGCTTTGTTCCAATACAGCTATTAACCCCTAGTCCATATTTATTATTCAAGGGAAATAATTGACTCAAAAAAGGAAAATTGGTTGTCACAAAAAAGACAAGCCACTGTGCTAAATTTCAGTCATTTACATGCAATGAAAATGAATTAAGGAGGATGAATCTTCTTCAGCCCTAAAATGATTTACATTTGGGTTAGTGCTCTATTTTTCTCGGCTCTCAATATTATAGGACGTCAGAAAGAACTGAGAGTAGCAGATCTGGAATGAAATACAGTACCCTACAGCTACCATGCTCTGACTTAGATCTTTATCACGCTTTTTAAGAATTTCTTCCAACTCTTAAAGCTTATTCCAGTACATACCAGGTGACAAAATCCATAGGAAGAGCTCACATTATTAATAATCTGATTGTTATTTTTTTTTTGCATCAGCCACTATTTATTCAAGTTTGTAATTGTGAGGTTACCCCATTTAACTTGACTGAACAGAATGAAGAGGATTGCTCAGTGGACATTTTAAAAGAATTTGCACAAAGGTGTTTCCTTTATGCAATAATATCTAAATCCAAGGAATCTACATATAAAGTTTTATTCTTAAAATATCAGCAGTCCAAGACTGGAAAGCAACTTTTTTTTTTTAATCATTCTAGTTAGCATTTATTAAAAATTGTCATGTATTATCTCAGGGATGTACTGTATGAATTCTTCTTTAGAGAGTGTTGGCCTTCATCTGCTTTGTCTGTTTTACCCAGTACCCAATATATTGTAACACCCAATCCCAAATCTGCAGTCACCAATTTTGTTACAGGTTCCCTCATTGAATCCACATCTATTCAACTTGGCATGGGATTTACATTTTGGATGATGGCTGCTACTGTGCTGATAGTTTTTTTTTAATAATAATAATAAAAAGGAACTCATACCTTTTCTTTTCTTTTCCCTGACCCTAGACTAAAGGCAAGTATTCTACCTGCCAGTTTCAGTGATGTTTTACCAATCACAAAATAACCATAAAGTATGCTGTTACCTATGTTACCAGAAATTAGGACGAAATTATCTCCTGGCTGCTTGAAATAGAAGATTTTGGAGTGATTAGACAGGAGCTTCATTTTTTGGCTTTAATTTTTGCTAATGGAGTGCTTTAGAGGATCAAAAGTAGGATGTGGTTATCTCATGTTTAGAAATATTGAAAACTCTGCATATTGTGTTCATTTTTAACTGTTGTCAAACTTTCCCTGTATGTGTCTAGACAGAAAATAGCTACAAAATATAACAAATAACAAACAGAAATCTTTATTTATAGAAGTCCTGTGATGCACTTCAAGTCTTAGGATAAAAGGTGATATAAGTTAACGTACTGGCTAGAGGAAAGTGAAGAAGAATCTGGCACTTACCCTTTGTTCCCACATTTCCTATTCTGCCTGGTTCTCTTTTGCTCTTCCCAGTTAATAATGAATGTATGTTGGATAACCCTTAATGTGAACTTGCTGTTTCTGAGAGAACAAACAAAAATCACATCCCTAAAACATGACCTCCTCTCTTTTCTCTCTGTTTTTATTTACTCTTTGCCTATTGCACATTATCATTGCTATTACTTAGTGGGACCTACCATTGACATGGTAGGCAGATTCATTTATCAGCCTGAGAATTGATAACACTTTGTACAGTATTCTCAGTAGTGCAGACAGCCACTAATCTTTTCTGCCACAGAAGTTCCCTATAGTAGTAGCACTGCTCTCCTTGCAATCTTTTTCAAATCATACATTGCATCTGCTTGCAAATTTGCAATTTATCTATAGGTGGCAGCAGACTTACACTGTAAGGCCAAAGCTAGACCTGTCAATTATTTTCAATTACTCGTGCATAATCGTTTCATCTCTGTAAGGAGTGTGGAGACAAATACAAGGGCGGATTAGGTCATAATTTTAGCAGCTGAGAAAAAAATAGAAGAAGAACAAGAGAGAAAAAGATTTGAAAGGAGGGAGAACGTTCATGCAATAATAAAGTTTACTTTGCAGATTATAATAATTTACTGTCTCCTTTTTACAAAGCTATCATTTTGGAATTAACCTAAATATTTGAATACCATCTCTTTGCAGCTGGAGTCCACAGAGTTTGAAAAGTGCTCTGCTGTTGATATTCTGTATTGTTCTTTTCATTGTAAAATATTTAAGGCAAAGCTTTTCTTAATCCTGCCGCTAGGAAACCACTGTGAGAATATTTATGATGGGATACCTTGCGCATACATCATAGAGTAAGTGGTCATGCTTCAAGGGACCAGTTAGCCTCTGTATTAGGTTTCAGTGGCTGAAAATGATCATTGAATGTTCTATTGCCATGGTCTTATTATCTTCTGGTCCTTCCTAAGAATCATAAAAGAGATTAAATTCAATTTATTGAAAGGCAGGCCATTAAACCCTTGATATGTGCTGCATTGCGTGCATCAGATTTCATAGTGGAAAATGGATTTCTTATGGGAGATAATAGAATAGAAGATAATGAATGTAAAAACAATTATAGAAACTAGGGTCCAATGATCATCAGCACCATCAATATTTGCATATTAGGCCCTAAGGACTTATTCATAGGACATCTGGTTTATTAGTGAACTTACATGAGCCAAAGAGAGTTTTGCTATGGATTTGTCATTGTTTTTAAAAACCTGTATGAAAGAAGAAAAGTGCGCCTTGAAATTTTTAGGCTTCCTGCACTTCAACCAAAACTGGTATCAGGTGTCTTGCAGGGTGAAAATAACCAATGCAGCATAAAATTATCTAAGACAAGAACAGCATATGGATAAAATGTTTGCCTTTTCCTTCTCAGGTGATTTATTGGCAGTGAATTGACACCAAAAAAATTGGAAAGCCTCAGTTTTGATTTGGCCTGTGTGCACACATAAGGGAAAGGTCAGCGGCAGAATCAGTCTAATTTGTATTTTCAAAATAGTTTATTTTACTTGGCAAAGTAAGACTTGCCATTCAAAATCTCAGTCATCTCAGTACTCATCACTCCAGGCAATTCTCATCTCTTTTTTCCTCATGGTTCATGTTGAGAAAGCCTAGTTTGCTTGTATGAGCACTCTCGCTGGTGCTGGTGTCAGTCAATGCTCTTGACTTGCTCTGTCATCTGTGATCCTGCTTGTGCAAACAGGTCAGGCCTGTTCAGCATGTAGCTGTCTGAGGCCAGAGGACAGGGAACAATAAGGTAAGAGTGCTTGGGTAAGAACTACCCACTCATCTCATAACTGAGTCACCTCGTGGGCTTGCAGAAGTCAAATCTGAAGGTGCTGAGAGCCTTGAAGGTCACAGCCAAAAGCACTCCTACAGGCTAAGTGACAGCTGAGGGTCACGACTCTGGGTTTAGGAAACTAAATTCCTACTTTAGAAGCCTAAATCTTTTTGTGTTTGTGATCCTGGATTACCTATTTGACATTAGATTTGCTAGCATTGAGTCCTTCATTTTGCTGTAAGTGAAGAATTCTTTTACCAGATTGAAATTTTTGGTTTAGAAATCTTAGGTATCTATGTGGCCCAGGTACAGGATTTTATATACCCTATTATATATATTGTACTTTAACAATAACAATGTGAGACTCTGTAGAGACTATGAACCTGCCATTAAAGCCAGACACAGGTATTTTTTGTTCCTTTTTGAACAGGTTTTCCTCTTGAATGTCATAACCAGAGCAGATCTAAGGTGGCTTAGAGGTTAACGCAAAGAAGTGAAGGTTGAAAGAAGGTAGGTCAGCTCAGCTAACAACATGCACAAGTCTTCATGGGCTGCTGTCTCAACGTTTTACCCTCAGTTGTCTTTCTGTGTCTTTCTGTGGTTTTAGTTCTTAACTTGCCAAAAAAAGCAGGATGATCTTCTTCCAATATCACTTTTTTCATGATTTGGTATGACATACATCCCATTTGAACTACAGTGATAGGACAGATACACTTTTCAAATACTCCACTGAAAAGAAATTTTCCTTCTGAGAAATCTAAAAAATGTCATGGTCTGCAGAGATGAAGCTTCTTACAGTAATGCACTTTATTTCATTTTATGTCTGTTATATAAGAAAAAATGAATTAAGATTTATCCAAGAGAATGAGTCCATTGAAAACTTCTACTCTACCCTGAGAAGTATCTTGGTTCAGTGGCTGGAGTCCTTGGAGAAAGCCAGTGAATAAAACTTCATCATGGAGATGGTAATGGAGTTTTAGTAGTTTAATATTTAGAAAACCTCCACCTTTATGGCATAGGCATAAATGCCTGTAGTGGTTAGAGGTGGTTCTGAGTCATCATTAACACTGGGAAATGCTGTCTGTAGCCAGTAGGACATAGCTTCCTTAGAGGAAGTTATGTGTTTACCACATAACATATGTCTTGCAGACATAACATATGTCTGCAAGATTTTGCCCTTTCCCTCTTGATAGCTTTCTCTCTCCATTTCATTCCTCTCTGGGAATATCCAGAAACTTTAGAGGGATAAAAAATTAGGGATTAAAAGTTAGATACAACAAAGATACTAAGCTCTTAGAATTTAGCTGCTGGGGTACCTCATCATTAGGTGTTTTGACCGCAAGGTGCTGCATAGAAGAATCCTCAGTCTGGTGTATGCATTTTATTTATTCATGTGCCTCAGATGCAGAGGGATGCTTCCTGCTGTCTGAGATCCAAGAAGACTATAGAGAAAGGGAAAAATCAAGTTCAGTTTTCTGCTCAGGCTGAAAAGGTTCAGTTTATTATTCTCACTTCTAAATGAGTGTCTTAACCACCATACTAGGTTTCCGGTTGTCTTCTCCAAAAGCCGTTCACAAAGCCCTGGCAACGGTGGGAGTAATCCTCTAGTTAAAGCCACAGCACTGTGCCAGCAGATGGAGATGACCTCTTCTCCATCCATGTCGGAGATGTTAAAGATGTCTCCAGAAGTTCCTTGCTTCTAAGCCATTTGGATGTCTGCTCAGCCAGTTAATTCAAAGCATCAATTCAAATGTCTAATCTACCACAGCTGATTTTAGATGAAGTGAGTCAGACTGAGCTCACACAAATTTGCTTACAACAAGACCTGTGGGGGGATAACCTCTGGAAGACAGGAGATATAACAAATTAGTGGGTGACTGTAATGTCGTAAAGTTGTGTAGCTGTTTACTAGGTGAACAACTGGCTTAAACCTTAGTCTTCCTCTCCTAATACAGAGAGGACTTAGCAGTCCATAAGCAGATTCAGCTTTCTTTCACTGCTGTGCTCCAATTAGACTGAAAAATATCACCCGTCATCCTCAAGGCAATCAGCTTCTTGCAAAATCTGATAGTTCTAGTTGATTATTCTGCTAAACTCTCCTACTAGAACTAGATGATGGTGTCTAAAAAGAAACAGCTGAAAAAAATCACTCTGCAGGGGGAAAAAAAACCCAACATGGGAATAGGGCAGATAAAATGGAAGAGAATGCACAGTAATGTAACTGCTTGTAGGTGGAGTTTTATTAGGGGACTGTTTTGGTAGATAAATATTTGAAATTAGTGCTATTCATGTATTATAAAAAACATATTTCTTTTAGTGTTTTTATCAGTTTTTATAATAATAAAATGAAGAGTACTTTACAGACAGTAATGCTTTAGCACATTAAATGACAATATGTTTCTTAGTCACCTCTTCCTGTGAAACCACAGGATATGTTTCTTACATGGCTGACTTTGCTATTGCAGAATAGCTAGTAGCATGTAAGGCAAAATCTTCAAAAAGATTAAAAACATACAATATTTTTGTTGATACTTTTGGCCTTCATAAAAATCCTTTGGTAATATTTTAATATTTCATCAATACAGGTGGCTGCTTTTTGGTAACTCTTCAGCTCTAAAGAAAAACAGAAGAAAGCACATTTCCAGGGCCAGAGATAAGGACATTTTTTTGTATTTACAGGGAGATTAAAAAGAAAGATTATTTCCTCATTTCTTCTTCTGTCAGGTTTTCTCTTCAATTTCAATGCCATTTGGGAGAGAAAAAAATCTGTAGTGAGATAATCTGCAGTCTTGGGAGAAGAATTAGAAGAAGAGTTAATTTGGTTATGCAAAAAGATATTTCTTTCTTTAGATATCCAACCAAGCTTTGAAGTGCTGCTACCAGGGGTGAAGGGTGAAGGATGTGAAACATCAGGAATAAATAGGGTGGAAAAAGGCAAGCATATGAAATCAGACAGTAATTTTTCATGTTACCTGGGATAATCAGTTCCTTCTTTCTCCAAGTACAGGGTAAAAAGAGATTCCAGTGAAACAGAGAAGCTACATTTCAAATGCAGATCGTGCAGATCAGCTTGCATAGGGGATTCAGAGACTTCAGGCCCAGCTCTAATCATCACAGCCTCTCTTGTCTAGTGAGGCTGTCCCACCAGCTGTCAGTGTACTCGTTTGAGTTTATAATCTCCACAATTTAACAGAGTACTCTTTTTGTCTTTCACAGCACACTGATGAAATATAACTTGTAAAGGCAGGGAGCAGTGGAATCATAAATGCTCACTTTTCTTAAAGAGTGTGCGTCGGAGTAATTGCAATGGCTCTGATGTAAAGAGCGAAGGAGTAAAAAAAGGAACGTTCTGATTAGCAAATGCTGTCCTATTGCCAACTATGTACTTTTGTAACATGCACAGAATTTCATAAGCATGTTCTTTTTATCAGGAGAAATACAGAAATTTGGGGCCCAGGCTGCAAAGAAGTTGAAGTGAAGCATGTGAACAGTCCCAAAGAAATAAGTGCAAGTAAGCCTTCCCTCAGACCTTCAGGATTAGGTTGATAACAGCAAAGAAATGTATCTTTTATAATCCATGGAGCCATATTAAAATCAGAAATATTTCTAAATAATTTCTAATCTAAACCTCATTTGTTAGATTTCATCTAGATTCCATCTAACAATGAAATCTTGAGTTATTTGTTAAACCACATTTCTTGGTGCTAAACAGTTGCTATTATAGTTTGTTATCTTCAATAATGTGCCCACTAGAAAGCTTTTCTGAGTTTTTGGAAAGCATGATAAAGTAAAAAATCCTCTAGATAAACAATTAATAGAATTAAAACCACAATATATTCTGAACCAACCAAAATTATTACATAGAAACTGAGGTCTTACTGGGCATTTATTCCAGTTATTACTGGAATCTTAAATGAAACATTTTTTAAATGCTTTGAATAATTTTCATACTTGAAATGAGACACACAGACTACTGGAATTTGAGACAGGCCTATTGCCTTTCCTTTCTGGCTTAATTTCATCATGTCAAAGACTGTAATAATTGCTGGAGTGACAGTGAAGGATGGATATCTTACATAGGCCCTTTATCTCTTACAACTTCAACTATATCAGCAAACTACAATGTTATCTCTCCTCTGATATATCTCATTATAAAACCTTTCTTAGCTTTCAAGTTTATTCTCTCTCTAAAAAGCCACTTCCAGTCCATCTATATTACACAGGAGCCCTGATCCTGCTGTGTCCCGAGCCACAGTCTTGACTTGTAGAACAAAACCCCCTAAGTTTATGAAGGAAAGTAATTTGGGGGTTTATTTCATTAAGGAAATACCCTTCTATTGTTTGATATATCTGGAGTGATCTATTTTAGTGAACTAATTTTAAAACAGTGGATATGAATCCTCTATCTCACTGCTACTCAAAATCATGTATCATACCCCTAAACCAAAAAACTAGAAGGTTGTTTAAGCCAATTGTATTCCCCTTTAATAAAGACTGAGAAAGGCTAGCTCCTGTAAAATTACCAGAATGGTTCTTTGAGAGACTTGTCTGAAGATGCAGTATTTTATTTTTCCTTTGAAACCTTTTTTTAGAGCTCTCTAAAATGAGCCATAGGTAACTGGGAATCAGACTAGCTCTAAATTAGACTCCTATTAGAGAAAGATAGAAAGGTCCAGACAATAATGTTTTGCACCCTCCTCCTTTTTATTGAAAAATGAAGTGAAAACATAAAAACTGTAAGAATGGCCATATATCCTGGATCAGACAAAACCACCACAAAAACCAACCCAGTCTCTTTCCCCTGAGAATGAACAAAAGTAGATGCCTAGAGAAAAGTACAAAAGCACAGCAGTCACAGATGATGCATCCATTTAATGTTTTCTAGACTCCAAACATTTTCAGTTCCGGGGCGCTCTGAGCCCTAGCATGACCAGTATGCTCAAAACCCCTTAATGAAGCAGATGTGCTTGCCATGTGTTACCAAAATAGACCTTTAGCTCCCACCACACTTTTTGGAAAGGAGCTAGACAGCTCAACGGCCTGTTATCTGGAGAACCATTTCCTTTGGAAATTGCCGTCCATTAGCTTCATCCAATGCTCCATTGTTCCTGTCTTGCAGGAGAGTACAAACAGTTGATCACTATCTATTCTCTCATGTCATTCATGATTTTGAAGACCTATACCATATCCCCTTCAGTTATTTCATTTTAAAAAGGGAATCCTAGCTTATTTAGAAAGAATCTGTCCCCCTTTTTTTTTTTGACTGTCAATATTGTTCTGCTTTAAACTTTCTTCAATTCTAGTATCTTCTTTATGAGATGGAGAGGAGCAACAGAAAGTATTCAAGATACTGTGAATTGATACAGTAGTAAAGTAAAAGGACAACAAGCAAACACTGTTGGAGAAGAAGAAATGTCAAAAGTTATGTGAAACAGTTTTATTATCTTAGCACTGTATCTTTATCCCTTTCTCATATGTGGGAATAACCCTTTGGTGTCCTGAGAACCAAAACATTTGGATCAATTTCTCTTTCAGCCAAATAGCCAAACCAAACCTTTAAACATTTCTTTTTATTCATTAACAGGACTGAAATTGTTTTCCCTACCTCAGAGGTCATAAGAAATTACTTCCTCTGCATGCCATCTGTGAAGGTGTGATTTCTGGAGTAGTCACATGTATAACGAGCTGTACCTCCCTCCCACTGGCCATTTCCTCATGCCGCTTCCACCTGCATAGACTCAGATTGCCTGCTGAGAGGTTACTTGGGTGTGCTCAGCTACATGACGAATATGTAAACAGATCCAAAGCACTTCATACTACAGTGATTCCAGTAGTAGCAGTCAAGAAAATGTGTACGATTTTAAACTACGTCAAAAAGAAACAGAGTGCCTTTTCAATAGTGTGCATTGATGGCGTGTATGTCTCACATCTAAAGATTCACTGGATTTTTTCTCTTTCACTGAAGATATTACTGAAACATGGACTGAGTAAAACTAAGCATACCTGTTCTTTCTTCTGTCGTTTCTCCATATGTGAAAACATTTGCCTAGTCTTACCATTGGCAGCTTTGCTGCTGCTGGTTTTGGCATGTATCCTCTTGTAGGCTTGATGAATAGAAATGCATGAAAATAGTGTCATATGGCCTAAAGTGGAGTAACATCAGGCTGTAAACAATAGCATAAAGTGCTATTAAGTCTGCAGTGTAAACACAAACAAGATGATAAAATGAGCCAGCTGATGATATTTCATGGATTTATACAAGCTGAAGTGAACTGATCCTCCTCCAAACTCAATCAATCACAGTTCTCTTTGGAGCTGTTTATAACATTACTAAGTTCTAGAGAAATACAGATAAAAGTCTGATTTATTTTTTCAAGTCGATAGTATCGCTTTAAAAATAAAACTGAAATATAGTGACTAACATATATTTTCATAAGCCAACTTAAAATGAGCTTTGAAAACAAACTTCCCACTACCATAGATAATTTTATAGTGACTGTAGGGCTATTCATAATGCTTCAAAAATAACAGCAAAATATATTATAGGAGCTTGTAATTATGAAACACTTATAAGCAAGGTGAAGACATTTACATATAGATTGGAGTTGAAAATGGTGATGGCTATATGAATGCTTTATAATATTTACACAATATCGCCTCTTTAGCTCTTGTTATATTCAATTATTTTAAGATGGGAGATATATTTTTAGTAATTGTCAACGTGTTACTTGAATACAAGAAGCATGTGTTTTATATGAAATACAAAACACAGTATTCCTTAGACAAAAACCTACATGAAAGAAGATGAAGTGATTGTGATTTTCTCTTCTGAAGGGAATTAGGTTATTATGATCATTTGATGGAGAAACTAGACCATAACTGGCTAAGCCAAGGAACTGTGCCTTACTTATTAGTGTGATCTGATTTTCCAACAACTTTCTGAAGCATAAATGTTCATGAATTTGCAGAAGTATAAATGGAACAATTTTTGCTGCAGTGAGTATAAATATGAACTGGCTATTAAGCTAACTGGGGCAGAGAATTTAATCTAAAAATCCCTTATTAATATATCTTGATCTCAGAGTGAAATATTTGTTTGAATTCATCATTTCAATGGAAGTTTTTTGCCATTGCATAGGATGACAATCACATTAGACCTTCTTATTCAGTGTAGATATGTATTTTTACCTATTCTGACAATGCTTCAATAAAATGAGAAAGGAAAAACAGTGGGCTATTAAATACATTTTCGTTTATCCACCATTCTTAACCAGACTGGGGGAATATAAAAAAAAAGGACGACATGGGAACAGCAGATCAATGTTAAAAAAATTTAAATTCTATAGTGGTGAAATAGTGCATATATTAATATAATTTTTTACATACTTGAAATATTTTCATTGAAAGAAATAGACCATCCTGCCAACTCGAAGTGATAGTATGGTCATAAAAGTTCAGCTTGTCCTGAAAACAGAACAGTGTTAGACTGCATAAAACCTTCACATTCACTGTGTTAAATGCTGTAGTACTTTTCAGTATCTTTTAAAGCATTATCACCTTAATTGCAGTTTGAAATGATCCTTACTTCATTAAAGAGTATTGACTGGTAGAAGTCTGAGACCAACTTTTTTCCTGTAGAAGGCTGTGAGACTTCAAATTTTGTCACAGTAAAAAATGGCATTTACTGTTCTTTTTCTATGTTCTTGGTGCTTTTTTTAATAATGAACATAATGTTAATGATGGCTTTGTTGCTTTGTTTAAAAACTCTGCCAAATCTGCTTACAAATGAAAGGCTGGTGGGTGAAGGTAGTAGGAATTGATTTTCTTTTTTTTTTTCTTTTGAGGAAGAAGTTCAGTTTTCATTAAAACATTAACATGTAGGCTGAATTTTTTTCTCATACTTCTGTGTTAAACTGACAAAAAAATCAATACAATTTTACAATTTCTCCAGGGAGAAGGACAAAAACTAGTTTGAAAAATAGTTTTCACCATTGGATGTCAGCATTCTTCTGCTGACCCACCTTCTTCCATGGAACAAGATCTGAATTACCTCATCTTCTCATCCACAAAAAACTTACATTGCTTCTATCAGCTGCTGATAAGTGCTATCAGCTAATGAAATACTTTTTCCTAATGCACGGATTAGTTTTTTCAGCCTTAAGGATGGCAGGATTTAATTTACTTTCTACTGTGGTATTTTGTGCCAGCTACTTTTTTTGCTTTGTTTTGCTGTTTATAGGCAAGTCCCAGCTCAGAATAGCAGCCAGTAGACATAAACTCCTTTACGCATACATATGGATTTCCAGGTCAAGACATGTTGTATATAACATTTACCTGGTATTCCCTATCCATCTAGGTATTTTCTGTAGTCAGTAGAGAGGAATATGTGCTTCTACAATGTGATTCATGTCCTAGGGGAACTAAATTGTAGCTGTAAATTGAACCTGTCCGGTTGCATTAGTAAAGATGAAAGCGAGGGCAAGTAAGTTCCAAATTTACATATTACATACTTTACAGGAGATCAGCCTTGTTTTTTAGAAACTAACTTTAGGCTCTGGGTGTCATCATGGGCATGAAGAAATTTAATCCTGATGCAAGTTAACTTTTAAGCACTTAAATACGACATTGGATTTGGTCTCATGTAGGTCAGCTATATGACAATGACTTCTAAGGTACTCTGGCACGTTGGTTTGGTTTGTTTTCTTAGCAAACATCTGTGATGAAGTCTGAGTCAAATACTTCATTGTGGCAGTCAGTTCAATATCAGATGAATGGCAATCCACTCCGTTCTTTCCTAGGCTCTGATATCTCAAACCAAGCATGCTTGACTTTCATATCTCATGCCTCCAACACCTGGCACTATTAATGCAAACACATTTATCATACCAAGAAATGCATACCTATCACATTAACTATTACATTTTGTCTCTTTTCTTTTTCTGCTTCTTTCCTTGGAAAGCAGTGCAGTTCATCCTGATTCTCTAAGACGTTTATTAAGATCCTTAAAAGATGAGAGATGGGAGGCATCGGGGTAAGTACTGTAGACTTCATGGCCAGAAATGCAATGAGGCTCTTGAGAATATTTCAGGGCATTACTTTATTCATGAGCTAAAGACAGTGACTGCTGAGTGAACAGTGATCATAATAGTATACCCAATGGGTTTGAAGCCTCTTGCAAGGATATACTAAAAGCTTTTAATATTCTCTCAGCTTGCAGCAAATCCCTTCATTATTTTGTGTGTTAAATGAATGCGAAGTGCACTCCTCTAAAAATCTGTCTGTCTAAAAATAATATTTTTTGGAAGAGCTACTTGGAGAATAGAAAAGAGGAAGAAAAAAACCTCACATGCTTTGACAGAAAGTTATTTTATTTCATATGCATTAGCAAAACTGGAGTCAGCATAGGGTTTTTTTTCTTTCTTTTTAACATAAGGGAACAGTGTTTCACGTTAGAGATGCTGTCAGAGAATATGGTGAACGAAATAGAACAGTTACCATGATACAACAGCTCTGAAAGAAAGAAAATTACTGAGAATGGTATCTCATTTTGTAGCAACCTTTGTCTAGTGTGGGTTACCAATGCAAAGTAGGATACCATTTGGAAATGTATACATTTTAAAACACTTCTATGCAGTGAGTTTCTTCAGCTGATCTCAGAGGACTTTACTATATATCACTTTAACGTTGATAAAATTAAAAGTAAACTGAAGAGAAGAATGCTTATTTAACTTTCAAAAGATCATTCAATAACAATCAGGTTTGTGGAGTCATGGTCTTTGGCCACCTTCCTCCCGGGTGTACCATGAAGGACTGCTATTACCAGGAGGCATTTTTTCCTAATGAATTGCTGCAAGACATGTTTAGATTTGGGTCACTGCAAACAGGGAGTTCCCAAACCTAATGGCCTCTGGATTTAGTGATATCAGTGCTTATAAATATGTCTCTCAGTCTAGCTGCTTTTAACCTGGAATGAGAATATTTGTCTGGTAACACAAAGAGAATACACTTAGACTATCCTTTGCCTCAACCGGTAAGCTCCATTTTGTCAAAAAGCCTGAAAAAAGGCTTGTCCTGTATTATTATTTAGTTTTATTTCAGCTTTGAAAAAATGATACACGCACTTCTGTTCTAAAAGGAAAGGAACTGTGGTGTCATTTTAATGTTTTTCACATTATCACTTATCTACTTAAATTTGACAGCATGATGGGATCTTTTTGCCTTCAGAATTGTTGGCATTCTTCAACTTAACCTGCAATCACGCACAGTTCAGAAACACACAGAATTGCCGGCACTTTAGAGTTAGCAAGCACTGGTTGGCTATATAGTGATCTCTAAGCTCCCTGCTGCACAAAGATACATGACCTTGCGGTAAAATATGGACAAGTGGTTTAGTTTTCAGTTCCTTCAAAATCTGCCAGGAGACCTTATCTTTGATTTACTTCTTCTGAATGCAAAGGGCATTTGTTATTATTTATCTGTGCAGTGGATTTGCAGAGTGTTAAGATGCAGTTACAGGTCATCTTGTGTTGCTGGCTCTGTAAAGTGGTAACTGTATGCTGTCCCTATAGCTCCAAGGTGTGTTAGTACTGCCTCTCCGCGGCTGACAGGACACCTCTGGCAGAGCAGGATGCAACCAGGCTTGTGTGCTGAACAAGCTCTTGACTTTTTAGTAATGTATGTTGCCTGCTCTAATTCTAAACTCATCTCACACTTGGAAGTCGGGCTGTATACTAAGACGCAAGACCACTCAATAACTTTATACTAATCTAAGAAATTAGGTGGTAGGGAGAATGGTACAGAAAGGTTGATTTCAGTCCAAGAAAAGGAGGTGGTATTAAGTCCTGTATGTATACATGGAAGGGGTTGTGTTTCTGTTCCAGAGTGCCATGTGGCCATACACAGCATAATTATTGTGCTATATATTCTGCCATAGGTAGAATAATTTTCATGTACCCACGTTGCTGGGGAGTGCGATATACTTCAAAAACAGCACACATGTATGAATTTAGACCCAGATCCTCAGACATCCAAGTGACTAATTCCCACCAAAATAAATTATAATTGGGTACCTCAGTGCCATGGTGCATTCCTTCCCTTGATGCACCTCTTTATGGGTTTCAGTAAAGATAGCATTTGAATACGTTATTGATGTTCAATTTACATTGTTTACGAAATGGGTCTTCATACACCAGGCAATTAATAATGGCAACTGTAGACATGCAACGTAAGGGTTATTTATCTACAATATCTTCGTCCATCAGTAGTTACAAAGAATGAAAATAGTGGATGCTGGGAATTTCAGACTGACTACATGATATATTAGTGCTGACTCAGCAACTCAAATCACTAGAACACTGGAGAGTGTTTTATATCCTTGCTTGAGGTGACTGAGAAATACAATTCCTACCTCTCAGGAAATTCCATCATTTACAAAAATTTGGTATGAACCCAAAGCAAAATCAAATCTTAACATTCCAGTAGCAGCAAAAAGTGATTATTTCTGTTTTGAGTCTATCGGTATTTTTAGAGCTTTTAAATTTGTTATTGATAAATACTTTTTAAAATTAACCCATTCTCATCAATAGGAAATATTTTTTTAATATCAATAAAAGGAAGGTTTTTCAGACTGTATTATTGAAACCCAGGAGAATTTTACTTTCATATAGGAGAAAACATAGACTGTGATTAGGATAGAAACATTATTTTTCAGCTCTAATGTTATCATTTGGAACCCCACAGGTGAAAAGCTCTTTGACCAAAAAAGAGACATCTTCAATTGGTTACTGCTAAAAAGGACACTTTCCGTTAGTTATGCCTGTATCCTTAAAGAATTTAGGTCAGTTTCCAACAGCATTGTTTTTGTTGTTTTTTTTTTTTAAAAACATAATATATTTAATTTAAAGGAAGCCTTTAAAGTGAAGACAGAAAAGACCAAACTTTTCAGTGACTTATGCCCTTATCCACTTTTCTTCACTGGAGTCTCCTGAGGTGAGACTTAGCTCTAGAAATGTCAACTTACTTGCATTTATGTTGGACTATTACACACCATTAAAAATGTGGATGTACCGATGTTAGATAAGAGTCTTGAATATGCATTTGTCATTGGCCAGCACATGAATGAAAAGTTGGCCAATAAAATCCTGATTCAGCAGTGACAAACGGAAAGCCAGATGTTATTCACTTCATCATCATAGCAGAAGTCAGGAAACGTGTGGAAATGAGAGTTTTAAATATGTGAAGAAGTCAAAGTTGTAGCTTTTAGGAAAACACTTGACTTTTCATCTTCTCTCATAATTTCCTAGTGTATATCTAGGAAAAACTATCTCCTCTTTCTAAAATTTCCAGAAGTCATCTATATTTTATTGTAGCAGATTTGTCACTGGTTAAACAAACTTGCCTAAAGCAAGTCTCTGTGTTCTTAGCTAATAATATGATGAGGGAAGTATAAAAGTTTAAATGGACCCCACTATTCATCTGCAAGTGAATGAGTATTTCCAACAGATAATGTTCAAATCTGATGTCTTTAAAAACATGCATTAAACAAACTATTATTAGTTATTGCACTTTGAATGCATTCTTTACTTAATAAAATAATTCTTCAGTGTCAGTCACTGTTTTTAAAATATCTCTTAAATAAGTAATAACAGTAACTACTTTCTTGAACTTCAAGGATAACTTCCAAGAATGGTGCTCCCATTAGCCTCGAACATTTGCTTTAGGCTTTAGAGTAACGTATGTTGCTTGGGATATTATATAAAGGGAAACAAGAATAAATGTTTTTTATATACTTACTGAAAAGTAAAGAAGGCTCTCTGGGCATTATAGGCAAAAATACAAGTAAAATAAGTATTAAAGTAAATATTAAACACCAATTAAATGACAGCTAGTTTTATTTAGATCAGTTTGGATGTAAACTTGGTATTCACAAAAATGAATATAGAGATTTTAGAAGACTGATGGGATTCAAAGAAATTGTAAAAAACTTCATGCTGCAGAAGTCTTGGAGAAATGTAAGGGCTTCTGTGCCCTAACTGAGGAATGGAGATAATCACAGAGTGCCACAGGGTTACCTGGCACTTTAGGAGCATTAACTTTTTGGTATTTTTGCTGGTGCTCATGAGTCCATATAAAAACAATACTGCATCGTCCATATTTTTCTTTTTCCTCAAGAGAGTTTGGGTCAGTTTTCTGAAAATGGAAGACTTTACATGGGTCTTTTTATTGATCTATCTGCAGTGCAAAAAATTTGTTGTTTTTTTTTTTTTCTGAGTAGATTCAGTTAGACTGAAGTTAGACTTCATTGATTTGTATCAGCAGTTGATATATATATGCATAGAAGGACATTTTATACTGACTTAAGCAGAAAGTACAGTTTTTTGTATAGCTCAATAAACTAATGTTTTATTTTTCAGAATGCTACAGTTTCATACCTCCTATCCATAACCCTGATAAGTGTTGTAAATATTAATAATTTGTAAAGCAAAGCTTTCCCAGATGGAAAGCCTTCAAAAATTATAAAGTCTAGTTGTGTGTGACTGTTTGCTAGTCTTTCTATTTCAGAGAGCTGAAGGTATTTTGTATAGGAATAGGAGTATGAGGTTCCCATTTATAAAGGCTTAAAGTCAGTCATGAAGAGTGTACCAAAATTAATGTTTTCTTTTGTCTAAAAGAGCAAGGTACTAATGGAAGAACTGTAATTTTCCAAGAAAAGTGAGAAAAAAACTGTCTACTTTGCTTACTTTGTCTTTTCTTTGTTTTGTTTTTGTGGTTTATATAATATCCAGTGCATGAATTATATTGATGTGATTTGCTAAGTGTGTTTTCTTTTGACAAAGATATTTGAAGGAGGAGATTATACAATTGTAAGATCATCATTGTCACTTTCCCTGCTTCAGTTATAATACACAATATAAAGAAAATATTTCTTTTCAGTAACTTCTAATGGAATAGATCTCATGGTCCAAGTAAGAAGTTTGGCAGAAAATGTCAAAACAGGAAGTATGTAATGCCTGGACTGTCCACAAGTTTGAGGTTTGGAGATCTTTGCATCTCCATGGGTGGCTCGGCACATCTGGCCTTTGTTAGTAGTCTGTAGGGATGCCCAATTCTTTTCTCCCAGACTCTTATATTACAGATAAATTATTTCTAAATTATAACCAAATTCTCAGGCAATTCATTTCCCTTTTTGTAAGGTATTTTGGAAATGTCTATTAAATTAACTAACCTGGGAAGAAGAAAGCATGCACACACACTTATATACTGGAGATTAAATTCAACATCAAATTAACAGTTTTTGGCTAACCTCATCTCTCGGACGGATGAGTTCTTGTGACTGCTAGAGAATTCAAAACAAATGAAATTAGTAAATGTCCCAGCTTTAAACAAAGTCACTTTAGAGTGAATGTTAATAACTAAACCTGTTGGAAGTGTATTCTTCATGTTACAAAATGCAATATTGCTAATGCTAGAACTAACACAGACAAAACTAGGAGGATTCATATTCAGATAGGTGAAGTTCATCTCAACTAGAAAAGATCTCATAATCTCTTTCATCTCATCATTATAAAGAGATGAACTCTACATCTCTTTAAATGATTTACTAATAGATACCCAATTCCTCCAGTTATGTGCCTTACTCTCTTCTACATTAGTGGCTCCTAAGAACAGATTATCCATCTCTCTCTCATCTATCTATCTATCTATCTATCTATCTATCTACCTACCTACCTACCTACCTATCTATCAGTCAATCTATCGATCTATCTAATGCATCTATCTATCGATCTATCTAATGTATCTGTCTAAACTAGTAAATATATGTTTTACAGGTGAGAGAGTGATGGATAACCCGTACTTTGAGATGAGACAATAATTTTAATTTGAGACTTTGAGAAATGCCTCTTTGGCTGGTAAAGTGAGGAAAATTCTTCTAGTTGAAGATTTGTAGAAACCTACTAAACAAAGGTGATGATTTAGGACTTAGCTGGAGATATTAGAAGAGAACTCAGTGATGGCAATATTGTTTCTTGGAGGTCTGATAAAAGCTATTGTTCTTTTACATTCCTGCTGGTTGTATTCCAAGGTAGCCCATCAAGCACACATATTCACAGGCTGAATAACATAAAAAAATCATTTGAGATCTCATTTTATCCTGCAGTAAAGGAGTGACACTATTATGTATAGTGAGAGATGAAGAAGATGAACAAGTGATGGTGCTCTTTGCTGTGTATAACTGCCTCAGTGTTATGGAAATCCTGGTTACACACTGCTAATGTGCACGTCTCTGCTTATCTACCACAGATCCACTGAACAAAACTGTGACGATGAGGAACAGTTCATGTCCATACACAATGTCAATCAGATATTGTTGGGAGATTAATTTTCTTCCCAAGAAGAAATAGGCACTTTTTCATTCAACTATTCCAATAAAACTACTAGTGGAAAAGAAATGAATCTTAAATTGTTTTTCTTAATCTCGTCTTCTTTATAGCACCATACTACCAAGCCCTTAAAGCCAATGGAAGTTCTTAGTACCAAACCCTATCTGCTCCTTATTTATTATTATCTTAAAATACATGTGTTACAGTTGCAGTAAGGTTTTCCTAGACATAGTTTCTTCATATGTGGCTCAGAATTTACTCCCAAGCAAGCGTTTATTTGGAAATACACAATTGGCTCACAGTTAATTGTTTTAAATTGAGGGCTAATTTCTTTCTCCTGTCTTTCTTTCTTCCCTTTTCGACAGTAATTGGTTTAAAAATACACTATCTGTTAACACAAAATGACAATAAAGCAAGGGAAAATAGAGTACTAAGACATGATTTCATTTTGAAGAATCATGGATTTTTTTTTTTTAAGACTTGCTAGTTTTTTTGTTTCCTGTTTGCAAAACATTGTTTTGTAACACATGCAGATTTCCATCATCTGCAATGAGAGTTTTATTGGTTCTTTCACAGGTAAATAAAACCAGTGTCTTGTGAGTCAAAATTCCACACTGAGCTTTAGGTTAGTATCAGAATATTGTGGAAAATACAGAGCTGCTTTTGATTCTCAAGAAAGCTCCCACAGAATTCTATGTTGCCATATCGAAATCTGCATCTTTATACTGACAAACCGTCAGCTCTTGCTACTTGATGTCAGGAGGAAAATTTTGGATAGGAAACCACTGTTTCTAGAATACTAGAATTATTATATTATTGCCCTCATGCCTCTCTTATTCTTATAAATTGATATTTTTACTCTTCTCTGTCCTGAAAATGATCCTTACAGGCTTGTTGACTGAGAGCTCATGGAAGATTTTCATTACAATACACTTGATGTACCTACCCCAGAACAAATGACAATTTAAAATAGCACTCATGCAGGTATCAGCTGAATTGAGTATTCTGGTTTACTAGAAAGCATGAATTTCTGCATAGCTGAATAATGTTGGAAAAATGCATCTCCAAAACTTTTACTGCCATCCTTGTGTTGGATGGTGTTGACTATGGCTTCTTTTGTTTTTTTCTTTGGACATGAAACTCCTATGCTGCCTGCCTGTACATCAGAAATGTTTCCTAGTACACTGTTGTTCAATGTTCAGATGATCAGGCATCTAGAAAAAAACAGAGAGAAAAAGTGTGAGAGTGAGAGACTATAGGTAGAGATCAATTAAAAGTATTTAGAATTCAACCTGACTTAATTTAGGTCTGCAAAGGGAAGCAATTATGCTGAGAAGGTACTTTCATTAGAAGCACAGGATAGACAGAAATGGTGGGGTTTATCTGCCGAAATGAGGGAGTGTACATCTGAGAAAGATACTTCAGGCTCCCTCTAAGATCAGTGAGAAGGTGTTCAGTGTAGTTAATCACATTTAAGGTTTGATTCATCCTTCGGTATATGCCTGCTTTGGACAGATGATTCATTTCTTAAACTCTTCTGACTGTATTAACTGGATCTCCATTGGCTGTAATGGGACCCAGTGCAGCTAGCTGAGGTGTGGACAGAAATGGTATTACAGATGTCTGAAGTTAAATGGGATGAATCCCATTGTATCGGAACAACTTGAACTGTCTAGGGTGAAAATGAAGTATAGAAAGGGGAATACACCAAAGATGTAACTGAAGACTCTTGTCCAAATTAGGAGTCCATAACCAGAAGAGATGAAAAACCTAATCACTTTTAAAACTGAAGCAGAACATATTGTAGTGAGAGCAAAGAATAGGACTTGTCCAAAGATATCCTTTCCTGTCCTATGTTGTGTTCAAGTCTGCCTAAAGAAATTGTTTCAGAGCTGCAATACGATATTCATATAAGCATAAGTTAAAGCCTTCCCCAATACTTATTCAAAACTTGCTATTTCCAGTAAAAAAAAAACCCACAAGTAAATTTAGAGCAAGAATACACTAATAATGTGAATACAAGTGCTACAATGCAACCAATGAATGCTATATTTTATCCTAGCTAATACTCATGGAAAAGGGTTTTTTTAAAGATATTAATGGCTAATTTATGTGTGCATTAGCTGAGTACCCTTATAATTTTCATCCTAATTGTTGCTTTTCATTCCCTGTCAGAGCTGGTCAGATAACACAAAATCCCTCATGAATATTTTAATGAATAACTAGAGTGAGTTGCTACGCTGTTGTTCTGTGTACCTTATTGTATATTATTTGACAGTATTCTGACAACTGACACTTTGTCATGAAAATGAGTGCAAATCCCACAAGCGCAAACCAGTGTGATTGTTAATCCAAAAGTCCACACCAGTAATATATTCTGCGCTTTCTCTAGTTGTCACTTGTTACGTGCCTGTTTAAAAGATTCACATATCCATTGGGCTCCAAAAACAATACTATGAGACTTAAGTAAAAGATAAAATATGATGAAGTACTACCCCAAACTAACTGATTGTTCTGAAATGTGGAAGGCTACAATTCATTTAAATAATCTGATCAATGATTAAGTATTTACAGGATGAATAATTAAGGCTGCAATCAAAGCACAAAGAATCATTGAAGTAAAAGAGAGAGCTTACATGAATCATAGAATCATAGAATGGTTTCTGTTGGTAGGGACCTTAAAGATCATCTAGTTCCAACCCCCCTGCCATGGGCAGGGACACCTTCCACTAGTCCAGGTTGCTCAAAGTCCTATCCAGCCTGGCCTTGAACATTTCCAGGGATGGGACATCCACAACTTCTCTGGGCAACCCATTCCAGTGCCTCACCACCCTCATAGTGAAGAATTTCTTCCTTACAGCTAATCTAAATCTACCCTCTTTCACTTTAAAGCCATAACCCCTTGTCCTACCACTACATGCCCTTATAAAAAGTCCCTCTCCAGCTTTCTTGTAGGCACCCTTCAGGTACTGGAAGGCTGCTATAAGGTCTCCCTGGAGCCTTCTCTTCTCCAGGCTGAAGAACCCCAACTCTCTCAGCCTGTCTTCATAGCAGAGGTGCTCCAGCCCTCTGACCATCTTTGTGGCCCTCCTCTGGACCCACTCCAACAGGTCCCATGTCCTTCTTATGTTGGGGGCCCCAGAGCTGAACACAGTACTCTGGGTGGAGTCTCATGAGAGTGGAGCAGAGGGGCAGAATCACCTTCCTTGACCTGTGGGTCACACTTCTGTTCATGCAGCCCGGGACACGGTTGGCTTTCTAGGCTGCAAATGCACATTGCCGGGTCATGTTGAGGTTAAAGAGAAGCACATTTTTAAGCTCTTTGCTGGTTTGTAATAAAACTTGTTTACAGATTGTGGTCCTGTTTGTCAATGATGCTAGAATTAATAAGCAAGGGAGAGAGAGAAGAGGCAAGAAGCTGACAGTTGTTCTGTGCTGCTTCTGTTTTATACAGATGCCACCTCTACTGATTGTACCCGGGCAGGTTGGGAGTAAACTCTCAATTAAACATATTATCCACAACAACAAAAAAATCAGCAAATCCAAGTATTTAAACACACACATAAATACAAAACAACCTGCGCTCTTATTTTAGGAGCCTGGATAAAAATACGTGCAGGTAAGAAATAGCGTTCTGTTTTAACTTCTGCCACTGCTCGTGGTGATTTTCCTGCACCCTGAAACAATATCTCTGGCTTTTTCCTTTGTCTCCTCTGTGTCTAATAGGTTTTGTTCCAGCTGCCATCTCATCATTGCCAGAGCTCATAGTTGCGATAGTTCCTCTTTTTAGATAAATATTTCAGGTTTATTACCCGTTATGAAATGGGATCTTTAAAATTTATAAACTATCATTTTGTTCTCTAATTCCTTAATTTTCAAGAGAACAATCTCTTTAATGTCTGTTTCTTCATCTTTAAATGTTAGGGTTGGCCTTGGATTTGATTTAATCTCTGTTATAACTTTATAAACCTTGCATGGATTGCTTTGATGTTCCCTTGCATCCAGTGAGCATACATTCAGCTTTTGCAGTCTTTTTCATACTACGGATCTTTGAAGCTCGATATAATTTTTGTTGCAGTAGGATGTACTCAATCAGCAGCAGTTATACTGTTTCCAAGATATGGTGCCTAGACAGGGTGAATACACATCAAACCAACCCCAATCCCCAAGCCACATGTTTAAAAAAAAAGATTGAAACAAAAAATGGAGTTGCCTATAATATTAAACAAATTATTGTTATTTTTAATAGAGATGAGCTAGGCTTTTTTATTTGATATTTGTTTGAGATATATATCTTTAACTATATATATGTCATGAGTCATTGGAACAGCTCATTTTGAGAAGAGGTAAATTCAGTTGTACTTGCAAGCTGTCTTTACATCTGTGCTTTATACTAAGTTTAGGCTTGCTTCTAAGATTTCTGTTATAAAGAGAAAGTGACACATAGACAAACTCAAAAGTTCCTGCAGGACCCTATTTTCTCTCCTATGTTAGACTGCTTAGTGATCTATCTACCTTATTTCCTACCAAATTCTCCTCTTCATGTTTAACATTAGGTGCTAGAAAATGATCCAGGCATGTGAAAGCTAGTTTATATACCAAATAAGTGACAAAACTATGCCAATTTATACCAACTGAGGATTTTTCTTGTAGTCTATTTCAGATATTCTTTCTCCATGTTAGTCATGGTGGTACAAAGACATGAGCATATAAGAGAAATCTTTAATAGCTGCACTTCATGCTGAACTATTGTGAATACTAACAGAATTTCACCCTATTGTCAGTATGAAATTTTTCATGATCATGAATATGCATTTTATCATGATGGGAGCCAGGACTGGCCCCATCAACTTCTACTCTAGGGGTCTCTGGAGCATCATGAGATACACGATGAATTTAAATCTGATCATGGCCTTAACCTGTCTCTCGTCTAAATGTGATGGTGTCTCCTCCTAAGAGTTTACAGAGAGAAAAAAAAAAATACTTTATATATTAGAACAAAAAGGCATCTTATCTCTTAACTTTGGCCTTTATAAAAAGTTACAGAATAGCAGAATGAAAAATGGATCTTTAATTCTGTAATTTTTCAAGACTTCCCTCAACTTCAGAAGAATTGCACAGTCTCATTTCTCCTGTGGTGACTCCAGGTGCACAAATACATCTTCACTAGCCAAAAGAAACAATGGAAAATAAAGAAAAAATAACTTTTGGTGATTAAGAGGAAAATTAATATAAGAAAAACACTCAGATTTTTTTTTTAATTAAAAAGAAACAAAAGAAAAAAATGAACATGAATAAATCACCAAAAAACAAATGCCAGGAAAAAAGGCAGCAATTTCCATATCAGTAGTGATGGCAGAAGCAGAAGAAAAGAAGATTCAGGAGAAAAACTGTTGAAGCAATCATTACTTGGAGATTTTCTAATTCATTGAGGCTTTCCTTTAGTGTTTACAAATTTGCTGGGTCGCTACCAGGCAAAGCTACAATTTTAAACCTCCTAGGTTCCCCTGTTTGGTAGAAAACACACAGAAGGTAACTGCAGATTAAGCCCCAGTTCTGCAACTGAAAGGAAAAACTGCTGCAAGCGTAGTGGGATTCTGCACCTGCCTGTGTGTACCTCTGGCCTTAGGTGTTTAGTAAAAGCACATTGATGAACAAGCTTTGTTGAGTATGAACTGTGCTCATTCTAGGAAGCACTACAAACCAAAGCTGCTTTTCTCTCTGCTGCTGGTCACATTTTTGTCTACATATCTGCTGTTTAAGTCAGTGACTGCAAGCAGTTTATTTAAGGGAGTTCAGTCACTTGTACAAATAAAGAAGTTCCTAGCAGTAGATGAATTGTCTGTTAGCTGCCTGCTTGTCTGCCCACTTGAACTGGCTTCACAAAGTGTTGATTTCATGCAAAAGTGGCAGGATAGGAGAACAACAGCAGGACGTGAATTTTCTTTAGCAAAACCTTTGCAATCCACATTTGAAAGACATTGTATTAGCACAGTCTGATACAGTAGCAATACATCTGCAAATAAAATAAATATCTAGGGCTAGACATTTGGACATACAAGTGACAAAAAGCACTATAAGGAAAAGTAGCTTTCCCTTCTCACTTTATACCCTTATCGTTTCATTGGTAGGTTAAATTATTACATCTTTTACTTAATAGAAGTTGATCTTATCATTAAGGGCCTGATCCATGTAAAAGGGGACTTAGGCAGCACTTAAGTGCCCAGATCTGAAATACATCTGAAGTCTTGTGTTCATGTATCACCTGATCCTAGAAGCCCTAAGTGCCTTAGGTTTCTCTTAAAGCTTTTCTCTTTTAATGCTTTAAGTGTGCTACATATCTAAAAATGTCCCTCTAGATAGGCCTGATGTAACCAAAACTTTTTCACACACAAAGTAGAAGCAGGCTAAGAAAGATATGACTAATATTTGCTTGCCTTAAACTCACATGTAAGGACATTAAATACGTGACAGTGTGTAGACCTTTTTTAATATGGTAACACTACCAATAATAGAACAGCAATAAACATTTTGTAACACAGAAAAACATAAAAGTGATATACAGCTGCAAACAGGCAAATGGAGATTTGTGGTATATTTGCTCCAACATGGTAGTTTGTGCAAGTAGCGAAATCTACAAGGTAAGAACAAAGGAAGTATAACGAGAGATGTCTGATAGAATCAGGATAACTCTGCAGAACAAGCAGGAAAGATGTTTGGTGAAACCAGAACAAGTCCTGGTCCATCCCCAAAAAGATGAACTATGTCAAGAGCAAATGAGATCACCCCTTTTCTTTTGTGGAAAGCATTGAGCAGAACAAAACATGAGTAAGGAAAATGGAAAAGAAAAAACATCCATACTTGGGCCACCGTTTCCTTCATCAAAGAGCTCTCAATCCTGGCCACCTCCATCTCAGTGACTAGGTACCTTAGCCATTTAGCCCTAACTTGCCCTAGCTGGAGGTGTGTGGTATCGTTCACCTTCAGCTGATTTAGGATAAAATTATTAAGAATTAACTGTTTAAATATGTAGTGATAATGATTACATTGACCATGTGTATTGTCAATGAATGTCAGTCCAGTAAAGTGTTGGAGTTTGAAACTAGCCTGATTTATCAGTCTTTTAAGCACTTCTATCTCTAATATACGCAATATACAAACAGATTCAGTCTGTGGCACAGACAGACTGTCTGTCTTGCCGATTTACTCTGTAGTGGAAGAATTGTTTATTAATGTGCGTTCATAGTGTGCAAAAACCTTTTCTCAGCTGATACTTTTCATGCTACGGTAGCACAATTAAATAAGGATTATTTATTATTGTATTAAGAGAATACTGAAATCTCACTCAAGGCAATTATTTTGTAGATTTGAATTCTATTATAAGGAAAAATAAATAGCTCCTGTTTAAATGCATCTACAAAGACCTAAATGCTTCATTATAAGAAGTCTTTAAGATGGGGCTTTATTCCTTTTCTGGCTTTTTAAATTTTTTTTGCTTTTAATTATGTATTAAGCTCTGACAACAGCAATGTAGTATGTGGATGTGTTTTAGCTGTGCTGCAGATATCAGCATATGGATATATTTAGCAAATCCAATAGCACTTCATCACTCATTCTCAGAACATTTAAAAATGTACAAAAGTGTGAAGATTACCCCCCTCAGAGAGCCACTTGTCTCCAGTGGCACACAGTCTCTAGCAGGTCTCTAGCAGTCTCAGGCAGCATGGTCCTTGTATTTTTCAGATCAATTTATCTAATGAAATCCAGCAAATTACGGATTAGAATTGGTGAAGTATAAAAGAGTGAAAAGCTCAAGATAGTTTTCAATGATTTTTTTTTTTAATTATTTTATATATGTTTTGGGATATATACATAAGGTGAAATCAGTGCTGAACCCTTGGAAACTCATTGTGCCCAAGTGGGAGAGAGCTTCATCTACGTATTTCCCCTGGAAAAGGACAGGCAGCAGGTAAGGTGCTGATGAAGGCTGGGTGGGGAAGAGTCTCACATCTCTGTGGATGTGTCTTCTAACATTACAGAATGCAGAGTGGCTGAAGGAAGGTATATAAAAGGGAATCCAGTGCAGTCCCACCTCCTCCTTAGCCCTTGCTTGCCAGTTCTGGCAGCACAGTGTTGCTGAAAGAGCTTTGGCTGAATACAGATGGTCTCTGAAAAGGCGATCATACTGCCCCCTCTGATTTGAGTGGAAGCTGGATGATGTAGGCTGTGACTTCCAGAATTAGTTAAAGTACTGCTGTGACAGATTCTTGAACCAGTCTCTGATTATATAATGTGATAGATTCTGGATTCAGAGATGCAGGGACTAAGTTATAGCTAGCCAAGTACACACCTAAAGGTCCCATTCAAGGAAAATGCATAAGTACAGCTTTAAATCAACCACATAGTTGAGATCCATTAACATATGGAACTCCTTAAGTCTGTGTCTAATATTAAACAAGTACTTAAATATTTTGCCAAATATAGATAGATTACTTACATTGGAATGATGAAGAGCTTTGCTGCAAGAGCACTGTGTAGAAACAAAAGACAAAGCCATTACTTCCCGCATTGCTGATGTGCCATGATTTGTTTCTGAGAATATTTCAGTCTGCATCCTGAAGGTAGGAAAAGGCTTCTTAGGTCTGCTGATAAATGAAACAAATATCTCTGTTCTAGTAAGAATTAGAGTGGATCATTATGAAAGACCATAAGAATTAGGAAAATGCCTGGAGAGCACACGTTTGACTAGGGATCACTGTATGCTGAGTTCAGTTAGATCCTGAATTTAATCTTCTGTTTCTTCTGTCAGTTCTTGTCTTATTCTATGTCCTTTTCCTTTTACTTCCTCATTCTTATCCACTTGAGCCCCCTTATTCTTTCCTTTCCTGTCTTGGATTTGAGAGCTACTTTTTTCTTAATTTCTTTCCCTCACTTTTCATAGTAATTTTTCTCTGAATCTGTGCCAAATTACTCATACTCTCCACTTCGCATTTAATTTCTTTTTTGCTTGCTAACCAATGTCTGCCTTACTTTTGCTCCAGCAATTCTGTCTGCCCATAATAATAAAAGAAAAAAACCACAGCATGGGCCTAAACACTGATCCATGATCCTCAGCACTGGTTAATAACCACCAAGCTCCCAGGCGCAGTTTGGCTCATCCCTGGTCATACTTTTGTGGGCAGTACACAGACATGATTCAGGCCATAGCAAATGCCAAGGATATTCTCCATAAGCAGCAAGAACAAGGCCAGACCAGTTTGATTCCCCTATCCTACAGTCATTCAACACTATTTAACTTGGCTTTGATCCCTCAAACACCTCCATGTGCCCTCATGATACGAATCAGTGTATGCATCACGTACCCAGACTTTTTTTGCTGATGGGTTGCCATACAGCCCATACATTATTTCAGACATTCTGAACTGACCAAATATATATTTATATTTTACAATGCCTTAGGGCTTCAGCAGTACTACATGGGGCTCAAAGAGGGCCCAAGGCCAAGCTCTATGTAATGTCTATTTGAGTACTCTGCTTTAGAAAGCGCATTGTGGCTGTGAGCCAATCTGTGCCACTTGGTCTCAAATGAGAAACCGTCCTCGGCTTGTTTTACATACTAACGTAGATTTATTCTAAGGACAACCAAGGATTGGCTTTGCAAACACATCTTGTTTCCCCAGCTGCATCCTCTGTTCAGACACACCTAGGAGGAGCGATGTACCAGAGGTTCTCCACAGGAGAAAGTGGCCTGGAGCAAGCTGCTTCGCTGTTGCCTTGTGCTAGAAGTTGCTCATAGTGGTCATAGCAGTGTATCTCCAGCTAGTCACCTTAATGTTAAACTTCACAAATCTAAGTAGATCTGTCACTGAACAGGCCTTACCACCTGAATGTGGGGTTGCAATTAGGCCTATCAGAGAACAACTTTTCAAGAGACATAGAAATGCAACAGTCAAATTGCATTGATGCTTATCTAGGGACAAGAAGATGGTTATTGGTGGCAACTTAATTCATGTGTAGAGATATTCACTGTTGCCTTACCTTTGCTTGTGCCTAAAAGGAAAGCTTATCTCCCACTGAAGACCCTCAAACTCAGTCTTATTATTTTTGCTCCAGTAAGGACTACCTGAAAAAGCAGAATTTATTGCCACGGAGTCTATCTTTACTACATTTTAAGGGAGCAGCTATTTACCCTCATAAAAATTATCTGTTATTAGTAGTCAAACACACAGACAAAAAAAGTGGATTTTGAAGTTTTCCCTTTCAGCCTCCACTTAAGCTTCAGCATTTCATCGTTATGATTCTCTCTAACACATCCTTATTTTATCAGCTTGCTCATTATTTTTATGAATTTTCACAGGTGAAATGTGGTTGCCCACTTCTCATTTTTCTCCCTAAAGTCTCAAACACAAAGACAAAATTCACCACTTTAATTTGGATGAACATCCTTCTTATAGTTTTAGGGCTCATTTATATTGTTGCCAAATGCATTAGTATCATAACTATAGGTATAAGAATCACCAGTAGATGGCTCTGTAATTCCTGAATTATAAGCAAGGAAACGAGGGAGGCTTTGATAGCTTTGACTTTTGTGAACAGATTTGATTTGGTGACACCAATGACAGGAATGAACTTCATGCCGACTTGCTGAAATGGGACACTTCCATTTGTTATGTCACACCGTTTCAAAATGGCCAGTCTGTCCTCGACCCACATTGTCCTTGAGGACTTCGGATGGAGCAACATGAATGCTGTCGTCCTGCACAGGCAACGGCTCCAAATAAATTGGCAGCAGGATGACATGCTTATGGGACAGGGCAGAATTACTAAGCATTGCCATGCCCTGCTCACTGCAGAGTGACAAACATGAAGATGTGGAGGCTCCTACAGATGCCCGAGCCCAGCAGTAGCGTACCCTGGGAAATGGGAATAAATCTGAGCATAGCGAAACTGTGCTGAACATATGCCTGCACTGAAATTAACTAACAAACACTCAGAAAAGGTTGTTTCTGTTTTGCTTAAAAAATAAATCTCTCTGAGAATGGGATAGATAAAAACAGGAAGGAAATGCGCTGTAAAAAGCCCTGCTTTTATTTATCAAGGAGTTTAATCATTTGTTACAGGCAATTTAGACAAAGTAGTAGGATTTCCTCTCTGCACAGCCCCCATTCCTGAGCACAGGACCAGGGTGTGCTTGCAAAAGGGATTTTAAGCATGCTTGAGTGCTCTGGCTGAGGTCTGCTAGGCCCCCTCTGTGTATTCTTCCACAGGTTAAACTCCTTTGAATATGTGTAAAAATTACTGCAGAAAAAGGGGATTTTGAAAATTTATATGTGGAACTCTGCACCCAATACAAACATTGGCTGTATCTAAATGTAAACTGAGGCATCTAAGTTAAAAGCGTGGGCATAGTGGGAATTCTTCTAGAGTTTGAAAAAGAGCAGAGAGCAACTCAATATCTAACAAAGCAAAGATGTTTCATCTGTACCAGCTGAGATGATTATTTGTATGTTTTAAGTAAATTCAAAATCATATGAAAACAATATAGAAAATGTTAAACTTAACTTTATAACTGCTATTTTTTCCTGAAGTAGATATTCTATATGGCAAATATTTCATTTCACACTTCATAATGAAAAATGTATTAGTAAACCCCCCAGAAAATCATCCTAACTGTACTTCTACAGGAAATTTATTTTATAGACATTTTCCAGCTAGTCCTAGTGTGTGTTTCAATGGCATATAAATACTGTCTCTGCTATTGTTTATCTGCTCTAAAAACAGATACAAGCTGTTTTAAAAAGAAAGATTCATCCATTTAATACAAATAGCAAAAATATGCAAGGATGTTGATATCTAAACATCAACATTAGGCTTTACGTGTTTATATCAATAACTCACACATAACCAAAATAATAATCTGCTATGCTTTTTTATAAAAATAAGATATTCTCCAAGCCCCTTACTAGCTTCCCTTGCCATCGGCAATGGTTTTCAGAATAAGGAAAGTAAGGTTACAATGGAGAAAATTCATATAACGCTATTCTTTATTTTGCTGCAGAGAAGATGCATATGGAGACACCATTCCATTTATATAATGCAGTAAATTTCTGTGACCTTTCATTTACTTAGAAAAGGCTGAAGTATCTCATAGCATTCAGTATTTAGCACTGGTATTATCTCAGGAAACAATGCTCTTTAAATAATCTGAAGCACAAGTATTATTATGCTTTATAATGTACAAATACAGTCATATCTAGCCAGGTAAAAGACAAACCTGAGTTTAAGGCAACCTGTACCTTCTCTAAATTTTTATAGCCTAAAATATATTTTAAATTTACCTTATTAATGACAATTAAATAAGTTTTGTTTCTATTGAGAATAATATTATCAGGGTAAGCTACCTTGAATTACATTACATTCACTAACTAAGTGCAGGCAGTCCTAATGGAATAGCTGATGTGTGGCAAAATACTTAAACTTCTGCCCTATGGCAAGTCTGAGATAATTGGATTGCAATATGTGAATCCAGCATGACTCCTGGATTCAAATACCTAAAGAATGGGGGGAAAAAACACCCTTAGTTTCAAGTAAATATAGTCTATGTATCTGCTTAGCTGCATACGGTGGTGATAGGCACTTATGACAAATGTCATATTATTTGGTAATACTAGATTATTAGCAACATTTGACTTCTTCATCCTTATTTTGTCATGTGACAGATCGATATCTGTCTGAAATGAGACTACTTCTGAATCTTCCAGCTTTAACCAGCATCATAGAACTGACAGAGGCTGATGGAGAGATGTTTCTTCATTCATTTCTGAATTACAGAATTATCCTTATCCCTATTCCTGTCCTGGATCAGGAGCATGTTTGAACACTGCAGTCATATTACATTTCAAAATTAGAATTCAGAGTTTTATGGCCTGTAAAAACCAGTCTCAGAAAGTTACAGAGAGAGAACAGATTAAATAACTGCCATAAAGAGTACAGAAAAATCTTTTTAATATTAACAATAAAAAAAAGTAAAAAAAAAAAAAAATATAAAACCCCTGCCATAAAGAGTACAGAAAAATCTTTTTAATATTAACACTATATTTACTAGCTCATTTTTTTTCTGGGTTTCTCAATCCATCTACTGTAGGGAAATGCCAGTATATATTCAAGTTTTTTATTCTAACCACTAGCACATTACCATAATGTGAATAATACAATCCATATTAGTTGAGATAAAAGCAGTATTTCTACTAAAGAGTTAAGAGAGAAACCCCAACATACTGAATTTCCAGTAATTTTAAGTTAAATGCTAGAAAATAACATCCGTTCTTCTCAGGAATATACAATATTAAGACCAGATTTTTTCAAGGTTCTAAATGCTTACACTTAATGCCACTTATCCATATTGGTATAATAACTGCTGGAGAATTCAGAGCATGGATGATTTCCTTCTCACTTATGCTATAACTTGTATACACTTGACATAAAAACTGTATAGTGTGTATGCATTCAAACTAATATATAGTTTCCACCATAGGTATAGTGGAAAAGGGAAAAAAAGAAAATTAAATTGAAGACACAAACAGAAACCTCTCAGTGGAGACCTTCCAAATGTTTTGGAAGTGTTTATGGATACAAAGAAAAAACATTGGCAAGTATCATTATCTTATCACAAACAAAAACCATATGCATAGACATATGCATACACACACACTACTATATCATGATGTGATTGTTTGCCCTGATTGTTCTGGGGTTTTAGTGTGGGGTTTTTTTGTTGGTTTTTTTTTTTTCAACAGAAAAGGTTTGGAGTTTGAAGTTTTCCTGCTTCCTAAGCTGGCTGCATCCTTATCCTCTATCAAGTAAGACTGGAGAGAACTCAAAGCAGATGGTATAAAGTAACCAGAGTGAGAGATGAAGCAAATACTTCAGAAAGAATTGCGAGAAAGCCGTTCTATCTGCATCATGCCAGGACACTTCTCAGCCCACATCCACACTATAATTAGGTATCATATGGGAACCATGGCTAGTAATGCTTTCACACGACAAGCTCAGAATGATTTAGTACAAAATTTAGAAAAAGTACAGATGGACATCATTACTTTTTGGCACATTAGGGAGTCTTTATTTGAAAAATGTTTTGATATATATTTTAAATGCTTTTAAATATATACACATATAATAGCATAAAATTGTAAATATCTGGTAATTTGCCTTAAAGTGTATCTATTTTTCACTGCTGTGTACATGTGCTCTGCTTTATACAAAAGCAAGTTCATGCAGTATACATCTCTTAAGATCATTCTTGACGGCAATATTGGGTGAGAAAGCAGCCTTTCCGCATAAAAGTTCTCTGTAGATGCTCTTTAAGGAACACTTGTATTTGTGTAAATGAAAACTGTGTTCCTCTAGGGGACTGATTGTACCATTGACCGAATGAAGAAAACCACAGACTCCACAAACCCTGCTAGGAATGAGAGGCTAATGACAACATATCCCTTTATGAGCCAGAAGGAATTACATATCCTATCCAGACCTCTCCAGCAAGGATTATTTTATTGATTTCAGGAAGCTGAGTGAATTGAATGACACAAATAAATATATTATTAACATGCAACAACCTCAAAAAATACAGGTTTAGATCAGGTCTCCAATATTTGCTCAGTTGAAGGATGCATTGGCACCTTACCAACAGCCCAGAGGTTGCATATAATTTACATAAAGTATATCAGATTTCCTCCCCTCTCATCTCTTTGAAGGTAGGATGAGATGCACAGATTCATTTGTTCAAGCAGATGTTGGTGGTTACACAAGGAAGTCCTTGGGTGATTGATAAAAGACTGTTCTTACAGGTCAAAATAATGTGACCTTGAAATACAGGAATTTTGCCTTTCCTTAGTTACAAACAGGTATCTGAACAGTGACAAGATATATTGCTTTCATTTTGTTTCCTATTCATTGTGGAAAATACTGCTGTATTTCTTTCTGTATGAAAAAAAGTTAATGAATCTAGAACTTCTGAATTAGGAACAAAAAAACCTTGTACATTAATCAAACATTCCTGTTCTCTAATGGCCACCATTACTAGAGACTATCTTCCTGTTGTCCACCTGGGCTTTGGTAGAGAGACATGATTATGAAGAGTATCAATCCATTTGACAGTAACAAGCACATTGAGACACACTGTAAACTGTCACCAGTACGAATTAAGGAAAAATATAAGAACAGCAAAACCAAACTTCAACCTTCAGAAAAAAAAACTTAACAGTATAAGCATAGTTCTTTAAAGGAATAAGTAGAATTTTTATATGAGGTTTTAGTGAATAGTAACTGTTTTGGAAGTTTAAATGATAACAAAGTGACCATTCATTATTAAAAGGGATCTGAAGAGAAGTGATATGTAGAAAGATGTTTTTTTAAAAGCTATGGGTTTGGTCATTCCTAACTCCTAAATTAAGCAACACAGTTAGTTGAAAATACATGATTTTATATTTATTCATGGAGTAAACACTCAAAATGTAAGAAAGAGAGATTGCATTTCTTGTGCAAGCTAAAATGTTGACTCCTTGCTTTAAGTAAACTGCTGAACACAACCTTAATTATTAATTAGGAATCAGCTGAACCTAAGATTAATTATAGAACAGCTGCTGCTGCAGACCCATGATCAAGTGCTCTTGAGTGAGCAAGGGTATTTGCTGTGGGAATTTAGGATGATAAATTCTTCTATGTTACTGAGCTGAATTGTTTGCAGATCTGCCCAGAAAATACTTCAGAAAGTGTCAAATGACAGTTCTAGCAAGAATCTATTGCTGGTAACCAAGATTTAATAAAGAGATTGAGCAGCAGATGAGGGGTTGGTATAACAGTAAAAGCAGGTATCTTTGCAATGATTGAAATAGCCCTTGAGTACTGTAGCACAATATATCCAGCCATGCTGAAAGAGATAAGGAATGATTCTTAGTAGCAGACAACAGTTATTTGAAGTAATTGCATGTCCAGAACAACTTGTATCCAAAACCACAGGAGCACTATGGGGTTATTTTGCATCTTTAAGGTTTACCAAAGCGGTGTCCAGTAACAGACCACAATTCACTACAAGAGAATATCCACAGCTTGCAAAGCTCCACAGGAGGAAATACTCGTAAACTTTGCTACCCTATCTTGAAAGCAGCAGAGACAACACTTAAAAATAAATGCTGAGTCTGAAGAAACAAAATGATCCTACTCTACTGCCTGGTAAACAGCGTAGCGTACCATATAAAAGTGTGCTCAAAATTCCTGCAGCTGAAGAACTTATTAAGATTTTCTTTCCTCAAATCTAATTTGTCTCCCTTCTTGAGTATGTTTTTAATGAGTAGATGAAAAGCCCAATATGGTAAAGCACATGGTGCATTTGTTAAATGGAAATAATTAAAAAAAGATGATCACGGCAGTCTTTGCTTGGGCATTTTGATATAAATGTTTGTGGAGGGGTTGTATCTAAAACTCACAAAATACATATCTGCATGTATTTTACCCTCAAGAGAAGGGAGGAAACCCAGAACAGTTGCAAACCGAATGTCATTGAGAATTGTTTTCTTACTGTAGAATTGAAACTTTTTCAATTTTGGCTATCACAGAACCAATTGGGAGCAAACCAGCAACAAGAAGATAGACTTGGCCAGTGTATGGGTTTCAGTGTACCTTTCAAACAAATAAGAGGACTAAATGGCAGGCTACTACTCAACTGGCAACCGAAATAAAGAAAGATGAGTATTGCAAAGTGACTGCAAATGGAATTCAGATGGGATAGTATGTGGTTAAATTGGGTGGGAGAAGGTTAGCCAAAATACCTTCTAAGATGGGCCAAAATGAATTCTAAGCTCCTCCTTATATGTTTACAACATCCAGGGCTCTTTCCTTTCTATCTTTGCAGAAATCTATAAAATTTAACAGCTTAGTACTCTGCATATTAAATAACAAGCCTTAAAATTCAAGGCAGGGTTTAATACACTGACGATCTACGCATAAAACAATGTCAACTTTGGATTAGGTGATATTAGCCCCTACTGTCTGTGTAGTTGCTCCCTGTTAAAATTAGATCTGGTTTTAAGAGCAGATCAAAGCATTTCAACTACATTTAGTGTTTCTCTTGGGAAGGAAGAACAATTTTTATGGTTGGAGAACTAGGAAAGGAATCAGATATGTGAATTCTACTCTAAACTCTGCACAGGAACACAGAGACTGCTAACCCAAAATTGGAAAACTTCATGAAAAAATATTCTTCTCTGCATCACAGAATCCCTTTATAGGCTTATTTGTTTGCTTGTCATGGTAGCTACTATACAATACTTCATAAGATCATGCCTGTTGTATGATTTCACATCATGTACGATAGCTTACTTTCATCAGTACTGGGATTAGTGCTGTATATCTGAATGAGAATTTCTTTTCTCAGCCCTATTGGCTTAAAGATTTCTTCCTCAAAGGCTCTTCCATTGCCTACCTGAAGAACCACATGAGCAGAAGTGAGGTGATGAATAGATGAGCTAAAAGGCTTTCACAGCTCTGGGACCCAGATCATCTGCTGCTATGCAGTATCATAGCTTTATGGGGAGTTTCCCCCTTGAATTCAGAGGGGTCAAGATTTCACTCATGGAGACCCCTGAAATACAGTCCCAATGGAAAATGATGTTGCTTGACACTTTACAGTGCATTTTAGCATTTTGCTATCATTGTAATCCAGATTGCTAGCATAATTTATAGGTTTAGATTCTTCAGTATAGCAAACGTTTTGGTGTTATGCAGTACATTTGTCACTGCATTTATTTCTGTGTGGTTTATTTCCCTCTCATATGCTCTGCATATTGTGTCAATTATTTGAAGAAGTATAATACATATATATTTGAAGAGAGAGAGAGTGTATATGAAAGTTTGCACTAAAAAGTGTGAATTAATACAAGATATCTGTGATCATTTTGGACTGTAAAATCAAATATAAGATTGGATGAAAAAGATTTGATCATTTCAATTTTGAAACTGTGACTGCCTCCAAACACTCTGCTGACTTATCTTTCAGTAATTTACATATCTCTGTATAACTTTGGCAAAGAAAAATCTTCCTTAAGATAAACTTGTTTGAGATTTACAAATAGAACATCTCTAAGCAGTTTCAAAATAGTCTAATTTGCTGTGATTTCAAAGCAAGAAGGAATGTGGTAAAAATAGTAATTCATAATAACAATAGTAACAGTAACAATAATGATAATGTTAATAATAAGACGACTAATAACCAAAAGTATTTATTTGCATTTCAGGGGAACACATTTGTTCCAATGAGAACTCATGATGTACTGAATTAGACAGTACTTGAACACAACATGGCAATACCTGAACACAATAGGACGAGATTCAATTTTCATGAGTATCCAAAATCAAGATCAACCAAAAATTGGACAGTTGAATATAATAGGGTTGAGATGGCAATTAAGGATCAGAGTTTTCTGCTTACTTGCTCTCTTGCTGGAGGAACCTAAGTTCCCTATGGCGACTAGTTTTTAACCAGGAAGTATAACAGAGACCTATTTTTACTTTCATCTTCAGAAGCACATCAGTTGTGACAGCACTGAGTCACGTTTTGTAGCTCATATTTTAAAACAGAAAGTAGACAAGGATTTGCCTTCCTAGCAACTTGATCTCATAGGTACTTTCTGAACACATTTCTGATGTACATGTCAAAAAAACTCTGAAAGGATTAACGTGAAACTAGAGTTAGCAGCTTTTCCTTTAAAATTGTGCTCGTACTTCTCGTCACATCTTTCTGAGAAGCGATTCCAGAAATTTGCATGGGCTCTGGGGTAGTAGAGTTCAATTGCTTCATTAACAAACTGATTAGTTATCTTACTTTGGCATGAAGACACTCACAATTGTTCTTTTGAAGCTACTCCAGCATACCCCTCCTCCCCCTGCCCCGGAAAACTGGACATTGGAAATAAAGAGAGAATAAAATGTTCTTCTTTTGTGTTTAGGGCACACACCAAGGAGAGGGATAATCTGGATTCTGTTCTCTGTGCTGAGGATTGTTTATGCATTTTCAAAGAAAACATGTATTTGGCAAAATACATAAATGTCCTGAGCTGGGAGAGGAACACAAGTCTCTGTTTCCAAGTATCCCCATGAGTGTAGAGAAACATGGTCTCAAGTGATCATACTGCTCTGTATATTCAGCCCTAAAATCTTGATTTAATTTCTTCACTGTGACACACCTTTCACTGAAATGGGGGATAACTGGATTATGCTCACCAAGCCAGTGATGAAAGCACATACATACTGTTGCTCTTTATATCCACAGCCTTCTTACGTTGATACAATCATCTGAATCTCTGGCTTCCAGGTCTCTTGAAAAGGCTTTAAACCCCAGATGACTGTGGTAGGAATTAGGTCCCTGAATTATAGGTCCCTCTAAGAACTAAATAATATTCCTGATTTGGGGATGTGCACTTAAAAATCTCATTTTCATGCGAAGTTTTAAAACTGCACTATGAAATATCATGTTTTCTTTCCCCTTGGTGCAGTAATTTAGTAAAAGGAAACAGACTGATGTGCTGAATTAGTAAAGTGGGCAGATAAAAAATAAGTAGGCATGGGATTGGGATTAAAGTGGAACATTAAAAATTAATTTCTTCATCAGTAACATTTTGTTTTATTTTTACATTCAGATTCATCTGGCTGGAAAACCGAACATTTTGGATTCCCTCTGTAAGTGAATAGACCACTGCTGAACTCTTGAGGAGCTGTAGCTTCTGGAAGGGTGTAAGTCTGGTAGACCAGCTGCCAGAAAGCAGTCTCAATGAAGGTGATTTGGCAAATAATCAGACAAATTTTGAGAACTTAATCAAAAGTGACTTATCTCTGTGAAACTCCCTTAATTTGATGAATAAGCAAAGTCCAGTGACCCCCAAACTCAGTCACTTGCTTTGTCAACAGCACTTTCCATATACAAGTGATTCTGTAATGAGTAGTTGTTGAGAGCACAACATAAAAGAAAAAGTCAGCTCATTGCATGTACTTGTCAGGTATGTGAGAAAGCATGTTGTTCTGCCACATGTGGGATACGGAAACAGAAATTCTCTCAACCTCCTGGCCAGAACCAGGCTCTAACCACAGCTTTCACAACTAGGACCGCACACTTTCATTGCTTGGTGTGAATGTGTCAAGAAAAAAATGACTGTTAAGTCTCTCAGACAGCCAATACATCTGGCTTTTATCCTTCTCACTGTCTCACTCAGGAAGGAATACTTATTTTTAAAAATCTAAGGTCCGTGTGTGGAGCCAAATAAACATAATTCTCCAGCTGGTTCAAAGATGATAGGAAAATATTTTAAATGCTCTAAATTGTATAGGCTTATTTATCGTCTGTTAAATCCTCTCCCCAAAAGAATCAAAGGTCTCATTTGTTCTTCAAGCACCCATTACATCTTTGGTCACCTTATCAAAGCCTCAAAAAAACCCCACCCCAAAATTCTCCCCCCCCCCCAGCCAATACATCTGGCTTTTATCCTTCTCACTGTCTCACTCAGGAAGGAATACGGTTATTTTTAAATCTAAGGTCCGTGTGTGGAGCCAAATAAACATAATTCTCCAGCTGGTTCAAAGATGATAGGAAAATATTTTAAATGCTCTAAATTGTATAGGCTTATTTATCGTCTGTTAAATCCTCTCCCCAAAAGAATCAAAGGTCTCATTTGTTCTTCAAGCACTCATTACATCTTTGGTCACCTTATCAAAGCCTCAAAAAAACCCCACCCCAAAACATGTGATTTCATGTACCAGAATACAAATAGCAAATTACAAATATTCTTCATGACTAGCTCGTGAACACTTTACGATACCTAAAATGTTAATTAACTGGGACTTTTCAAGCAACTGTAACATTCAAACAGTTGAATAGAATTCCCACCATGATGGTGTAGCTAAATTATGGGCAGGAAGGGGGGACCAAAACTCACCAAAACTGCTGTTGATTGGTTGTCCAGCTCTTCCTGTGACCATAGTTTCTTTTGCTTTTAATTTCTTCTAATCAAATATTTTGTGTGTGGTGTTTGTTTTTTTTTTGTTTTTTGTTTTTTGTTTTTTTTAAACTACAGTTACTATTGAAAATAATCTCTTAAACAGTGTTTGGGAAAAGGTATGTGATTTTGGTGGCCACCATGGAACCTCAATTACCAGGACTTTTTGCAGATGTTAACAATCAAGTCACTCATAACCCCTGGTCCTACAGCTTCTACAGACACTACTTCTCCCTGAATCGACTGTGCATGACTGATTTGCAGCTAATTACAGGTTGTGTGATTCACCTGGATATATGTTTATATACTTTTGTCCGTCTACGTAGTGAATGACACTAAACAAAAAAATGGCATGTGCAGTCTTCTTGTTTAAACAGGTAAAAGAGTTTCCTTTTTCTATGAGTATTTTGTACATTTGCAAAATCAGGCTTGGTCTGTACTTTGAATGACTAAAACATCTAAGGTTTTGCCTGATTAGTTTAAATATGTACACTTTAGAAGTTATTAATATAGAAAGGTATAGTGGTTCAATTATTCCTTCTTATTTCTTGACCATTTTGGTTAGTGTTCTGTTTTTTGTCATCTCAACAATGTTATTAACTTTAGCAGGTATAATAGAGAGACCTCATAGTATACTAACTAAAGATCTTCTTTAAACATCATTTTAGCAAAGTAAACCCAGACAATTATGTTCATATTATTTAAACAGTTGTAACATTTAATATGTTTAACAATTCTTTCTGGACCTGCCCAAATGGGATTTTCAAATAAAAAACAGATGAAAACAAAACGCAATATAAGAATTGAAAGCTCATGGTAAAAACAACAGTCCAAAGCTCAGAGCTGTATTTTTACCTTTTCTTGTAGGGAAAGTCTGTTTCTAATAACTTTGCCACTGTTTGAGGACTCCAAATCAGAGATGGGTTCCTTCTTTTCTTTTTCTCTGAAATTGTAAACAGAGTTAGAGGTATGTAAATGCTTTATCCTCTGTTAATCTGAGATGGGATCTGTGGCAGTTTGCCTGTTCAATGGTATACAGATTTACAGTATATATTGTAAATCCCATTAACTTGTCATTAAATAATTAGCTACATCTGCATCAGACATATCTGACGCTGGTTATCAAAATTTGTTCCTTGTATTCAGCCTTTCCAAAATATTTCTATTCCCCTCTTCACTTTCTGCTCCTTGTTGACTTATCAAACATGTTTTTGTTAGCTTATTCTTTTCACGTAAATCAGAAAACTAGGACTTTTATTTTCATGCTGCATATTATTCTTCTGGTTTTCATCAGTGGTCCCAGTAATTTAAGTGAAAACAGGTTAGATCTTTCTGGGAAAGGAGAGAAAAAACAGTGAGGCTTTGTGACTGCAGGCAAACACCTAAGGATTTTTGTTTCTTCTTTGTTTGAATATGCTATTCATTTTTGAGATCCTAACAATCAGATCCTCAGCCCAAGTTAAACCCCTTTGTGCTGCTCTAGTAGTGCACAGGGTACAGGAAGTCAAGCTGAAGGAGCAAGTGGAGGTTTTTTTTCTTCTCAAACAAATCCCCTTCCCACCTGGTATTAATCCAGAACTCCCACCCTCCGTCATACTGTGGGACAGTTTTGGACCCAGACCAGGATGAATGAACACTTTTTTTGTTCCCTTTCCTACTGTCCCCCCTTACTCCCTCCCTGGTTGTGAGTACAAGCCCTGCAGTATTGTGCACTGGACTCTCAAAGCTTGGTAATGGAAGGGAAATCCTTGGCATACTGAGAACAAGCCGCTTTATCCATGCACAGGTTTATCATGTAAAATCATACATGAGATTTCTTCACGCAAATAGTTATGATCACCGACTGTGTTCTCACACTGTCACAAGAGAAGGGCTTTCACAGAGAACATCTAGGTGAGAACCAAACATTAAAAAAAAAAAAACAACCAGCAATGTGCGAAAGGATGAGCTCCTTGGGTTGCTTCTGAGCCTGTGAATGCTGCGTGGCAAGCCCACAAGGGGTTCATACATGGAAGTTTTTGGAGATTGTTGGGCCTGATTTTAAGTGGGAGATAAGATAGATGTATGGGGACTGTAGTCTTCATAGATGAAGCACCTGCTTTAGTTAATGTGATTATTCTTATGCATCAGCAAAACAGTAACCAGTACATTAAAAAGCTTTGTAAAAGTTCTGATATAGTCTAAGTGAAAGAGATTACTTTTAAAAAGAATAATAATTTAGTATTATCAAACCCTGTTAATCCCATGGGTAGTTGAAATCTCTCATTGCAAGGAAATCCCAAACTCTAGCCCAGAGACAACTGGATTCTTCTTCAGATTCCTGGCAGGAGAGAAAGAAATATTTCTATGGCAAGTTGATTTTTCAGTGAAAATCTGCTTGATGCTGCTCAGATATTTGGAAAGTGAAAGAAAGTGTTGGAGGGAGAGGCTAGTTATCAGAATCTGCATGAAATGCTCAGAAAGGTGTAATGCAATTCATCACGTGGATCGCTTTGACATATATATGGTCTTTATTTATACATGACTATCTATCATACCAGATCTTTTCCAAAGCTCTACTCTGTTGTGGATACAAATTTTGCACAGATACTTCTTGTGTTCTTTTCCCTCTCACGGAGCACAAACACCTTGCTCTTTTAAATATACATATCTCTTTTACAATTGGAGTCAGTACTGCAGTCTAAATGCCTGGGCTATGTCAAATGAAAAGCTGTATTCTGTAAATGAATTAGTAGCACTTTCTTCTACTGCCTTCCTCAAACATATACCATTGTATGGTCAGTGTTAACCCGTAAAACATCTTCAGTCTTTCCCTGCTTGTATAACACATTTTAGATAACATAACAAAAATGAATACTTATAGCAATATTTTCCTGTTACTGCTGAGGGGTGGAATCCTAGCCGTAAGTCGCTGGCAAGGTTCCCATTTGCTTTATGATAGGTCCAGATTTAAATAAAGAGGGCTGCAATCTGGGAGACTTTGAAAGTAAAGTCTGAGCCTCATTCCTCTGCCGTCTGGGCAAGCTTTTCCACGCAGCAGCCTACACAGTGATGAAGAGAGTCTTTGTCAAGCCAGCTGGCTCTGCCTGCAAGCCCGCTTGTGCTGCTAAGGGAAAGCTTGTCTCTGTGTCTCAAAGGGATACCAGTCTTTTCACTTTTAAACAGTTTTTTTCTTCATGGATTTAAGTGTGTTTACATTCCTTTGTCCAACTGCTGATTCTGTGTCCTCGCTGGTTTTCTCATCTCTGGCTCGTAGATGCTGTTCATATTTATAGCTTGTGGACAACAACATCATCAGGCCTCATACTCTGGACATTCCTTGGCAGAGCTTTTCTGACAGGTGACTTTTCCATTAGGGGATTTTTTTCATTTTGGCTCCACTCCTAAATTCTCCACACAGTCTGTCTGGATGCTGGGAGTGTGCTTCAGACAGACTGGCAAAATCTCCAGATTTGTGCTCACTTCTTCTCAGTGAGATATTCGTAAACATAATAATGTTTCCTAATGTAATCTCCCAGTAAAGTTCACACATTTCTTTATTGGGATTGAAGGGAAGCGTTAAGTGAAATTTAATGTGAATGTATGTGTGAGAGATTAGAGAGGAACTAAATCTCACTGTGAAATTGTGCTTTTATATTACAGGGAGACTCAAAAATTGGATTCTCTTCAATTCCAAAATTAGCACTTGGTTTCTTTTAAAAAAAGGCCAATATGTGGCAAAATGAAAGATTTGGAGTTCTGGTACCTGCCTGAATTTTGGAGTCTATTTTACCTAGCCAAATACACTGTTGAAATCAGTTGTGTCTTAGGATAAGAAACTAATCCTCAGATAGACAGCCTCACAAAATGCAGTGTTCTAAAGGTTTTTACTATTCCACAGAAATAAACTGATCTGTAAACAGAATTCTTATGCCACTTGGGTACAAAACTAACTTTATTGGTTCATTTTCTTCTAGAGGAAGACCAGAAAACTGCTCTAGAGCAATGGTTAGGGCACTCAGCTGGGGTGAAACAAATAATTTCTTCTCTCATGGCTTAGGCATCTAGTTCTTACGTTTAGTGTCCATATCCTAATCCCTGGGATCAGCGCTACTCAGATGCCGGTCCAAGGGTCAGAAGTGATTGTTTTTCTACTTTCCATCTGAAATTGTTTTCTAGACCAATGTTTTTCTGAAACTGACAGGTTTGAGAAGAGAAGGAATGAGAATGAATCTTTGATGCATCACCATTTTCTAAGAGAAAAAAATAAAAGGATTTTGTTGCAAAATTTCTGACTACACGACAGTCCAAAAGTCAATAGTAATTATAAAATACTGAAAGAATGTGGTGCTCATAGAATAAGTTGCTAGATAGACAAAAAGGGTGGAATATAGTATGAGAACAACTGCATGTTCACTGTATGATCTTATATGAAAACAATTCAATTTCATTAGTCTTTCTCAGAATGAATGTGTCTGTTCCATAGTAATTTATGAACACAATACATAACCCAGTTATTGAGCTATTTGTCATATGAATATATTGGTTAAATTTAATAGGGGGTAAGCAGAATGTGAAGACAAGCCATTACTTTGCAAATGCTTTTGGACTGGAATGAGATGATGGTTGAATTATTACCATGAAGGCTTTGCTGCTTGCCTTCAGCCACCTAAAAAGCTTCGTTCCCCATTCAGAATGAAGCAACAGGGAACCAGCAGAGCTAAAAAGCTATAGCACTTACAAAAAAGGATATTTCACAGATACATAATCAGATGGATAAAGACAGATTTTGTGATATCAGAAACTGCCAGACCTGCCTGGTTTATATCTAAGGGATGGTAGATTATAGCTATTACAGACGTGTGGAGTACTCGGGTTTTAAATAAAATTAACTAAATCCTGTGTTCTTTCATTTAAAGTGAAACTATTTTGTTTTAAGAAAGTTGTCTTGGCAATTAATTCACCTCTGGTCACAGACTCCTCGAGGGAAGAACTGCCAAATAAAATCACTTTTGTTGGTCAGCAATAATGATATACAAAGTACTGTGGCCAAGAGCCTATTCTAAAAGTGGGAAAATCATGTCATTTTTCCCCAGGACAGGTTAAAGCATTTTTGGATGAGGACCAGAGGAAGGAGAATGATACAATTATCCTTGTAATCCTGAGAGAAGTGTTACCTCATATTTGGAAAAAAAAGTACTGCCAGACAGAACAATTTAAATCAAATAACCCCTAGTCCACTGAAAATCTGAAGCAAACTTCAATTAAGGTGTCAAAATACCCCAGTTATACTGTTTTCAGAATCTCCAGTCTGACTCAGCCAGAAGTGGGGAAAAAGGTTAATGATTTTTTCCAACCCAACTCTGTAGAGTCAAAAAGCTTCATTTGCCTCCTTAGTCTTAATCAAATGGAAGCCATATTACAACCATTGAAAAGCTTGTTCAAACAGCTGAAACCATTTTAGATTTCTTCTACTTGTTAATTCAAGTGAAACATGCTGCGTGTCCTACTTAGGAACAGAAAATAGCACCTTAGCACTCCTCATAGCTACTGCTAATTGTCTCAGGGTTGTTATCTGCTATATACTGCTTTAGGTAGATTTTTCTTACACCATACTGCTGCTTCATAAAGAGCACAGCTATTATTTTTCCAAATCACTGTCTGGATTCTGCACATCCAAGTGCAACTGAAGTCACAATTTAGTTATATTTACACTGGAAGTGGAATATGACATGACAGACTAAAGTCCCATATCTAAATATTATTTATTTTTAGTAAACCTTTACTCCAGCTCGTAAGCTAATTGTTATTGTAATGATAGGAGTACCACAGGAGTTCTCTGCCAAAGTTCATTTAATTTGCATTTTAATATACTAAATCTTCTTTCCATTAATAGTGCTGATACAGAAGTTTGACAGACAAAATAAAAATGTGGGCGTGTTTGTGGATACACTCTGAAATCCACTGTGGCATATAAAAGCAAATGAGAATCCTCTCTTTGGCACCATTATCCAAATTCCTCTCCACTTCTTTTCTGTCTGAGGTGAAGGCTGTGCAGATGGTTTGGCATAATTCGCTCAACAAAATGATTCAGAGGCAGGAAGATAAAGCCCATGTTACTTGAAACTTCATCCCTTTCTTTTTGCAGTGTGCTGCAGGAATTTACTACCTGGAATACTTTATTTCTTAGAATTTTAACAACTTAGTCTAATAATACGCCATATTTTTCCACCAAGCATATAGCTTTGTTTTGTCAAAAGGCCTCTCAGAGAACACTCTAACACAGTTATCGCATCTGCATTTTGAAAGGAGCTGCAATACAGGTCTTAAAACATCATTGACAGCACCATATTTGTAAACTTTTGTGTGTGCCAGCTTTGTATCAAAGACATCTAATGAAAACACAAATGAAAGTAAAGTTACCAGAAGGCAATAGCTACATGCATTAGCAGATGTGTTTGAACCTTTTGTGAGCTATAATTTCTAAAGAACCATAATTGGAGATGAAAATCAATTTGTCACAAAAGTCTCTTTTTTCACTCTTTGTTTAAATGCTATCCTTTTATCTGTCTTGACAGAATTTACCCAGCTGTTTTCTTATGTATCTTAGATAAAATGACCGTATTTTCAAACTGCAGCCAAACAGAACAATTTTCTGATGGCATTTTTACAGGGTTACAAAAGAGCCTCACAAAATGTATGATGGTGTGCTTTTATAGTTTACCTCAACCTCTGTATTACCAGCTTATGATTCAGCAGTGACACACGCGTATCTCTCATGGGAACTGAGGAACAGGGGATTTTTTTTTTCAGGAACTTGGTATTTTGAATAGGATTCTCACATTTTACAGAAAGCTTTGAGATCCACCCTGAGCAGAAGAGCAACTTTCATAATGAGTCTCGTTTCTTACCAGCCAGGGTTATGCCACATTTTCTGCTTTGAAGTGCAGAGTTGCTTACTCTGCAAATAGTGTCATTAAAAGCAATGAGAGAGACAATCTGAACCTTGAAAAAAGAAGGGAAAACTTATTGTAGTTTTTAGGAAATGAAGCTGAGTTCAGACAAACAAAACAGCTGGTTTGGAATCTGCCATCAATCCTATATGTAATGTATTATTCAGTTCAGCACTTACAATTTTGTTTAGATTGTACATTATCTTTAGCTATTTTTTTATATTACCTTACCTCACCACAGTATCTGTCTGCCTGATGATTTTTAGTGTTTCTATTGCTTCATAAGGTATTGTTTTAAACCCAGTTTACAGATGGAGAACTGAGGCACAGAGGAAGTGTCATGACCTAGGAGAACTATAACTGGTACAGTCATGGGCTGTAAGTAATCTTGCCTAACATTAGGTGGGTTGATCTTTTTTTTTCCTCACATGGGTGTCCACTGACATTTGAGATGACCTTGGGTATTCCACTTAACCTCCCTTTGCCACCTTAAAGGGGTATACCTCTCCTATAGGTCCTATAACTGCCCTGTCCAGGAACCCCAAGAATATGTCATAGATACTTCAGGTGATCTCAAGTGGTACCGGACACCAAGCTGACACAACTGAATCAAGCCCTAGGTGTCTAAGACTGATCATGGTATCAAAGCTCTCATGATGAATCAACAGCTAATCAGTATCACCAGTGGCATTTAGGGTTTCAAGTCATCTTCCCAGACGTGCAAGTCTACAAATCTACTGTAGGATGAGACAAATGACAGTGTGAACCCTGTTGAAATCACTGGCTTTGTCTTCACTGACTAAAATGGAAGCTTGGGCCATGATGGAGGCACAGATGAGATGAATGCTGATTTGAAGTCCCTGACTGCTGACCTTTGTCTGTTGGCTGGTTTGCACTGTCATTTATTTCCTTTATTGTTTTCAGTAGTCTTCATAAAAAATATATGTAGTCTGCTGAAATCAGCGAATTTGGTGTTGTTTCCTTTGGTATTATTAACTCAAAAGCTCTTGGTTTACTCACCTCCTTTTCAATGAGACAAAAAGACCAAGCCTGACCATTACAGGCAGATAGGCTATCAGTGAATTAAGCATTGGACGTGATGGTTAATGAGGGCAAGCTGCCCCTCCATTACCTCAGAGAAGAGGTTTTTTTCAGTTTATATTATCACTGATGCATGTGTGGCCATGTTTTAGTCAAGTGAGAGTATGGACCACTAGGTAGCTGCATTCTCACCTCTCTCAGCCAAACTGAGAAAGGGAAAAATGATTCTAAATCAGTATTATGGAGTCGGAGCTATGAGGAGAAAAACCGAGAAATAGAAAGGTGCTTAAAAGAGTACGTGTCTATAGTGAGTGATCAAGGAAAAACAGTAAATGCTTCTATTAGTCAGAAAGGGAATGGGGAGCCTGAAGGACCAAGTCACTAAGCCATGCAAGACACATCTCCTTTTTGTTCCCAAATTCTCTTACCTGACTTTTGTGAGCTTCCCCCAAATGACCCCCCTGATCCAATCAGCATCAGTACTTACTGATTCAAAATGCCTCAAAACCATGCTATTTATTTCAGATGAATGTTTGTGCCAGTATCTTCATACATATCACCATGCAAATTCTTCATGTTGTTCTTGTGAAAAATTACCTCGTAAATAGTCCTGGTAAGGGAGGCAGCAGACACCTTAAGTGAAAATTATTATGACAAGTATGCAAATAATGTAATCAGGCTCAGCCAATACGATGTCAGATTACAAACCTGATCCAGCATCTTTGCTGTCACATGTGATTCAATGCTTCTGGACTTTGTCAGCAAAAAATAAATCATGGGTCTGAAAAACTTGATGCTATTTCTTAGACATAGCAAGGATATATGCACAAAAGTGGCTTCAGATCTGATTTATTAAGATCTCTTTTTGTCTCCAGAGGATGAGTGGAACACATGCATTTTTATTCTTTTCCTCCAAAATGCTCATTTATGGAAGAACATGTTTCAGCCTCTAAATGATTATTCTATGCTTGTCAGTTTTAGATTGCAGCACCAGTTACGTTAATGATTTCTGAGGTGATGCTGATGCCTCTGAGGCTGCCTGGCAGAATTGCTAGCATAAAACTAATGAGTATCCCAGCACGACCCTGCACTGTTAGGAGATGAAGGGGAGGGGGGAAATAAATTAGAGACCTGGGTCTGTGGAAAGAATATCTGTAAAGGCACTTAATGGAGTCTAGAATAGAAAATTAATCACCCATAATGATTAGGGTTTGTGAGAATATTTGATTTAATTCCATTTATAAATATTTCCCACCCAATGACAAATGAACTCTGAGATAGCTTGTAAGCAAAATCTGAATCTGATATAAGCTTTAGAAGTGCACAGAGTAGAGAGGTATTAGACCACAGCAGCTTTTATCTGCTGTTTTCATTCTACATCTAACAGGCTTCACATAATCTTTGGGTACAAAATGATGTGGCAACACTGTAAAGTGACTGTTGGAATGTACATAACCTGAAAGTGATTGATATAATCAAAGTGAAAAATTGTAAATTAAACAGCATTGGTCTGAAGCAGCCTATTATTAAACTATTAGGAAGCTAAAGCCATTACAGTTTATTGTTTATAATTCCCCAGCCTCTAAAATCTTATTTAGCATTTCACATTTTCCAGGTCAGTAATATGCTGATTTTTTCTTCTTAATACAGTCATTAACCCCTAGCTCTTCTTGTGAGGAGAATTTACCATATTTTAAAGCTATGGCAATGTTTGTCTTAAAAGTAACTAGCAAGCAAACAAAAAGGAGGCATTAAAGCTCTAGTCCACTTTGACTTTTGACTGCACAGGTTAATGAGAAATCATTTTTATAATTTGTGTCACAAATTTCTGAAATTCAGTGTTGTATGTTATGCAGCCAGTGAAACTGCATGGTCATGCTCATTCTTTCTGGTATTAAAGTCTGTGTGTGTGTGAAATGGTTTTAGAAGAAAGATGATAGCATTGTTCCAAATATGGAAAAAAATTCATAATAATAGAAATAGCATAAATTCAGATCTCCTCAGTAGTACTTCCGAGTTTGACACCTCTCTGAGATCAGCAGCTACTGATCTTGTGTAATTTTTCTTCAGAGCTGCATAGTCTATTAAATGAAATAGAGATTGCTCAATATTTTATGCATTTTGAGGGCTGCAAAAGGAAAAAAAGAGCAAGTGAAAAAATGTGTGGTAAAGTGATACATTATAAAAACATAGATTAGATATGAATCAAATTTATTTTTAAAAAATCAGCAGCTTAAAACTTACACAATACTGGACACTTAGTCATAATAACACTGAGCAAATAAGGAGCATAAAACAGAAATAATATGTGATTTTAATTTCTCTGGGGGTGAG
>NW_008795405.1:7744721-7747609 GCF_000699145.1 Aptenodytes forsteri | reverse complement strand
TTTTCACCATGTTAAAATAATTGTAAAGGTAAGAATACTTTTTAAAAATGTATGGGTTTTTTTTGGGTAGCATTCTTTTTCAATTAAAAGTAAAATGCTCATAGGCTTCTCCTGTTAATATTCACTCCCGTGGCTTTTGGGAATCCTGCATTTGGGTTGAGACAAAACTACCTAAAGACTGACATCTTTTAAGGTGAATCTGTATTGAACATTTTAAGAAATGTATATTTTTCGTCCCATAATTCCTTTCCAGTGTGCATATCAGTGCTTCTTTATTCAAGCACTTAAGTTGAGGTAAATGTATGGTCATGTGATATCTTGCTTTTGTGAAAGATAACTGCAATGGATTCGTATCTGGGTAGCACTTCATGAGTCAGCAGAGCCTAACAAAAGTAATGTGGAAGAGGGTAGGTGTTTAAATTACACAGGGGCAAGGCAAGCAGTAGGAAAGGAAAGTGAATGGTTCTCAGTGGAATGGGGATGTGAATAAGTAGAAAATTTGAAGGTAGACAGGTGAAATTTGGAGACAGTTAAAAAATAAGATCCTGATTCACAGCTTGTAGGTTTTACCTTTGACTAGATCTAAATTTATCTTACTTATGTTTAGCTGTATAGAAGTTCAACATCTGGTACCAAGTAGTTGTTCATTTGGCTTTCAACATAATCAACAGAGTTAACAGGCAGTTCATTCTAAGTATCTGTACATGTGAGATAATTCTCTCTGAAAGTGCTTTTTAGAAGTTCTCCATAGACAAAATTTGGATGACTTGCTGATAATACAAAACTGGGAGGAATGACTGAAAAAAGTGTGTTGTGTTACCATCCAGAGGGACCTCAGCGAGCTGGAGAAATGGGCTGGTGGGAACCTCATGAAGCTCAGCAAAGGGAAATGCCAAGTCCTACACCTGCGGAGGAGCAACCCCATGCACCAGTATATGCCGGGGGCTGACCGGCTGGAAAGCAGTTTAGCAGAAAAGGACCTAGGCGTCCTGGTGGACACTAAGTTGAGCATGAGGCAGCATTAGGAGGAGTGTTTCTAAAAGTGAAAGTCTTTTAAAAATTTTGTCAGTTTTATGTCCAGTACCAAAAGTTCCTGTTATATTAAGTCCCCGTTTCCATCAGCTACTGAAGAATTAGTTACCAATACACATGCATTTAGATATGTGATGATTTACTTGTGATTTTTCACTCTCTGTCAACTGATAACTTTACTTTGCAGTCCTCATCCAGTCCTGTCACAGTTGAATGCAGCCATCTATAATATTACGTGGAGGAAATAGAGTCTTAGCAGAACAAAGGAAGGGAGCTCAAAGATAGTCCTACCTAAAAAGCGATTGGAAAAGTAAAGCTGGTAATGCTCTGAAGGAATAAAGGGAGCCTGCCTTGAATTTCAGTTGCTTCAACTCTTCCTTCTATAATGATAAATCACTGCTTATGCTTTGGCCTGACAGTTGAGTAAGAGTGTGTCAGATATGGCAAACACATAAAAAGTTTTGTGCAATAGAAAAAGTTTGCTGTCTTGCAAGTAGCAGGTTCCTTAGAAATACAATCCTGACAGGAATGCATGTAAGAAATCCTGTACAATACATATTGTATCTTTGAATATCCCTTACATGAAAGTTCTACTAAATAAACCCAGTAAGATTCTGTATGCATTTTTTAACATCATGTAGACCAGAATGAGCCATATTTTTAAATTGAGCCATATTGTTAAATTCAAATAGCAGGGATAGAATTTTTCATTGATTGTCAAAAGCTGCTTACAAAATCCTCTGGAAAATAATCAAAATAATAGAACTGCTGTGAGAGGTCACTTTGCAGTATCTAACCTTAGTTTATTGTTTTTCACATTTATTTATTTGTTTATTAAGAACCATTAGGATTAATATTTTTTCTTTAAAAAAGTAAAGTAAAAACTTATACATGTATACTACAACACAGAATCATTACTGAGTTAGAAAGCATCATTAACATAAATAACATTTGAGAGCATTGGCGAGGTTAGATATTAAATAACATCAAAACCCAAGAATCTGTGCCAGACAAGTTATGTTAAAATTATTAACAAATATAACAAAAGAATTCCTGAGAATACTTTATACCGTATAAGTCATTCTGAAGCAATAGATGTGTATCAGGTTTTATGTGGTGAATTAGCTGCATACACTGAAACAACATATTTATGCTAGGATGTTACGGTTCTTTGTCATCTTCATCTCTCCTCAGCGGTGAGTCTGTGAAATATCAGTCGTCCTTACAGAGGGTTTTTGTATGTAGACATCTCAGATACAGCACTCACAAATAACTCCAGAAAAGGATTTAATTACATAATCTTAATGGTTTATGTTATTAAATGTTATTTGCTTCAGGAGACTCTTCTGGTTTATTTAATGCACACACAAAAAGATGCTCTGGCTGCTTTGTGTGTGTGTGTATATATATGTATATACACTCAGGAGACAACATTTCTGCTGTTCCATAATCACAGTTTGAGCTGTTGGTGTATTTCCACCTGTATGTAAGTAATGGCACTGAATATAGCAGAAGAATACCCACAGGAGTAAAAATTTGCAGAATCTCACTCTAATAAAGGGATATAGTTTTTGATCTCCAGCCTAATTAGGCCAAAATAATTCTGTAGCAGGAATGAAGTCCCAGTCTAGCAAGGAATGTAAATACATTAACAGTTTTAACCATATGGAAATCTCATCAGTTTCTGTAAGAATATATGTACACTTTAAATTTCTTCTTTCACTTACGTCCTTTCTGGACTACAGTTTATTCAAATGTGAGACAGAATCATAGAATCATAGAATAGTTTGGGTTGACCTCTAAAGGTCATCTAGTCCAACCCCCCTGCCGTGGGCAGGGACAGCTTCAACTACATT
>NW_008795405.1:7741570-7744418 GCF_000699145.1 Aptenodytes forsteri | reverse complement strand
TCTTATGCTGAGGGCTCCAGAGCTGGACGCAGTACTCCAGGTGGGGTCTCACCAGAGCAGGGTAGAGGGGCAGAATACCCTCCCTCGCCCTGCTGGCCACGCTTCTTTGGATGCAGCCCAGGATACGACTGGCCTTCTGGGCTTGTTATCCTTAATTAAAGATAAATTCATATGCTCTGATTAACAGCTACTTTGACATCTGTACATCTGAAGCAAGCTTAGATCTATGCTGGCATGGAAACATTCTCATGGGAAATACCAGTTCCACCCTATTCCAACTGAGTGTGTCCTAATTCCCTGGTCATTCCACTAAGCCATTGGGAACTCCCCAGTAAGTCATATCTTCAAAGGTTGGCATCAGCTCGTGAGAAAACAACCCTTTGAACTTTTGCTTAATAAAGAAAGGGGGATGCAAAACTGTTTGGAACATTTGTAAAGCTACTGAAAAAGATACACTACTATAAAACTGGAACTTTATGATAGCTGGATATTACACAGAGTGGCCCTGGGAAAATGCATTACTAGTAAATGCAGAATTAGATGGTAATGAAGTTTGAGCTGGGTCGTGTTTTTCTTTTAATTAACAGAGAGTTCAATGGAAGTCATTCTAAACTAATTTTATGCAAAGATATTTATTCAGTTTGTTTAAAATATTTCCTAGCAAGGAGGTGGGCATAGGAATTCCTCTATATTCATACTGCCCTGCAGGCTTCCCAGAAAGACTCCTGGTATCTTTGAATTCACCCTATAGTTTGTGAGCCACTAAATTATTTTCATAGCTGTTAATTGCTGTTACATATGGCAACGGGTTACCTATACAATGAGATTTTGGAATTCAGATCTGAATTATACAGTGATTTGAATATCTCGAATGCCCCTTTTTCACACACACTGTTATCTGAATTCTCTGAGAGTTAAGTAAGTCCTGAGGTTGCAAACAGCAATAACTGTGTGATAACTGAATGGTGGGAGATGAGAGAGGGCATCGCGGAGGACATGATGAATGGTGGAAAATATGTTATACAATAGTTTTCTCTCAATGCAAGAACCAGAAAAATGTAATTCAGTTGAAAGTTTACAACAAGAATAAACACACAATTGATTGCATAGCTGAACAATGCAGTTTACTTTTGAAATATAATGAAGTCAAGAAGTCACTAAAACTTGAAAAAATAGGACACATTTAAATGACATTTAATATGCAGCACTTCATAGGCTAAAAAATAAAGCTGCAAATTCTTCCTTAACTGTCAGGAAAAGATTCTTTAAGAATCCTCTAAAGCATCTTTACTCAGCTGTGGTCAGAAAGTACAGGAGTAAATGGACCATGTTGCCTATTCTAAGTGCTTCAGTGAAATTACAGTTTGTTAGTTGGGATTTCTGGTTTTGCAAATTAGCTAGCACAGCATATTTCTTCTGCAGTTTTCTTCTCTTTCAAAACTCCATGTAAAAAGGCCATCAGCTGTGCTTACTAAACTTAAAATAATGACAGTCACCTTACTTTAGGTGTTACAGAAAGCACTATAATAAAAAAAAAAAATTAGAAAGTGTCCCATCTCAGACAATTTCAGTACCTTTTGCTTAAACAGCAATCTGATATGCACACAGGTAACTTTTCTGACCTCGGTGAAATACGTTTCCAGACTGGTACCTTTCAGCAAACAACAGACACAGCCATGCATCAACATTTGAGCTTCAGTTTAAAGCCTGCTAAAATAACTGGAAATCCAACTAACTCACACCATAAGGATTCAGATCAGTCCCCACATCTCAATTTCCTCCCAATCAGAGTGAAGAAATTTTTTTCTCATTAATTCTGCAATATCTCTGAAAATACCTACTAGTAAGAAATAGTCTTATGCATTCACTAAACCAAAGTGTTGGCAGCTTTAGACCTTAATTAGAAAAACAGTATGTGTTTTTAAAGAAAGCCTGGTTTAATTAGATAGGTCATGAGTATTCAGGTTGTGTAGTGTGTTCTTTTACAGTCCTTGTCTGGGTTGGGTCAGAGTTTTGTGCTGTGGATACAAATTAATGTTTCATAAAGCTATAGGAGACTAAGAAATTAGTCACTGGATCACCAGCTCCACTACCTGCCCTGAAAAATCTCTGATTGCCTACTCTGCCTGGTCTCATTTGCATTATCAGGGCCCAAGACAGAATTGGCCCTTAGAATTTCTTTAAGGTAGAAAGGAATTGTTCACAGAAGAGTCCCTGAGATGTGCTCAGCTGTGAACAGACAGGAGTGGGGAAAGGCTCATCCTTAAAATTATGCATTTCTTCTCTATATTTCAACCTGTAATGGCTAACTTTTGATTTATCTGCACAGAATAGCTGGTGTTTTAGAGCACGCACCCAGAAATGCCTAGAGCATTCTGTCTGACCTCATAGTTATAAGCAAATTTATAGGGGAACATAACATGGATAAAAGAATTGCTCTTTCCAAAAACAATTGTAAAACTTCCAGTGACTTTCAGACTCACGATTTCATTCATGATGGTCAGTTCATAGAAACATGTGTGGACACATATTAATGTGCACACACAAAACTATATATCTTTCATCTTGACTAACTCATCATGTTTTTTGCTGTACATTATGTTAAGGAGTTGAGGAAGAAGGGGAGAGAAGGGTGAGTGTCCTGGTTTCGGCAGGGATAGAGTTAATTTCCTTCCTAGTAGCTGGTACAGTGCTGTGTTTTGGATTTAGCATGAGAACAATGTTGATAACACACCGATGTTTTAGTTGTTGCTAGGTAGTGCTTACACTAGCCAAGGACTTTTCAGCTTCCCATGCTCTACCGACTGAGAAGGCTGGAGGTGCACAAGAAGCCGGGAGGGGGCACAGC
>NW_008795405.1:7729875-7741461 GCF_000699145.1 Aptenodytes forsteri | reverse complement strand
GGTCGGCAGGTGGTGAGCAATTGTACTGTGCATCACTTGCTTTGTGTATTATTATTATCATATTATTATTATTATTATAATTTTATTTCAATTATTAAAGTGTTTTTATCTCAACCCACGAGTTTTTCTCACTTGTGCTCTTCCAATTCTCTTCCCCATCCCACCATGGGGGGTGGGGGGAGTAAGCGAGCGGCTGCATGGTGCTTAGTTGCCGACTGAGGTTAAACCGCGACAGTGAGTCTCATGCAAGCGGTAGCTGCTGCCCACAAAAACACTGTTGGGGTTTGCAGCTGTAAGGCCATGAGAACAACAATATGAGAAAAACAGCTTGAGAACAGTAAAGAAAAATTACAGCCACAGAGTCCTTGGGAAAACACTGCCTCAGTGGCCTAAGTGAAAGGGTCACAGTGCTGTAAACAGCAAGCCCTTAGCTGAGGCACTGAGGCACCTAGGGCACTGTGAAACAACTTCCATGTATAAAGTAACAAGTGCTTTGCTCTGCTGTTATTGGAACCTCACAACAATCACTTTATCAGGGATAATAAGGAATTAGAATTGTTCAAACTTATTGGCTCCATCTCAGACAAACCTCCCAGGCCCCAGAGATCTACAGGATATCTGTAGCTTTTCTACTCACATCAAAAGACTCATGGAACGTCAACAAATGGCCCGCCAGACGACAAAGAACACGTGTTTCTCTCTACCGAAGGAGCTTGTTTTCTCAGTGAAATTCCAGATAGTCAATTCTTGTATGTCCCAGAGGAGAGAAAAGCTCTTATTGCTAGAATCACAACAAATTAACCACGGAGCAAAAGTGTACTATATTGCGAAGGAATGTCCTTGCGCTCACTGACCAGCACTGGAAAACAAAGAACAGTGAGTGTGACAGTGGTGTCAAATAGGAGATACTACATCTGCCTAAAAGCTATTCTTGGGAAGAGTCTCATTTTACTTATGCTATGTGCAAGACCTCAAGATTCACTTGCATCACCAAGAACAGCACCTTCTTCTAAGTCCCAGTACACTGAACCTAGTCAACACTGTCTGAACCTAGGCAGTTCCCTGACTGCCTTCCAACCCATTTGATCATCATGAGAAGGAACTCAGATGTGATGATCCATTATAGATCAGTGTTATGTCTTCTTTCTTCTCCCCTGTACACCCATTCTTTCCATGCAGACATCTTCATGTGTGTACCCTGCAGGGGTGTTGCACTGCAAGATAACCACTTAGCTTGGGCATTGCTGAAAACATAATGAAGAAGGAATATTTTTCCCTAGCCTACCTTATATGAAATAAGCAACTGAAATGAGGACCATCATAACTTCAGGATTATTTTCACGTTTAAGTGTTGACCAGTCAAACATGCAAAGAATAGCCTGACAAGCATATTTGGTGGAAACTTTTTTGAATGGATTACTGTTCCATCTGTAGAGTAAGGTAGCCATTAAGTATCCGTGTGTTTTTCAATAGTTAGAATACAACTCCAGGCTTGAAACTGAAGTTCTGCGCATAAAGAAAGAGACAATGTCCTGTACTATCTCACAATCTGGACAGAAGAAACAGTAAAACCCATGAAGAATTCTGCTTTATCCTCATGTTCATTGTCCTTGACTTCTTTAACTCCTTATCCAAAACCAAGGTGTCAATGCCCTGCCACATATCTGTTCTTCCCTCTTTGGGGTAGATGCCAGCTGTGAAGATGATCTAATTATGATCTAATTTTTTTCTGATACAATTTGAAAGATGAGCTTGTGTAGAAACTTATCTCCATGTATATGCAAAGCATAAACATTTGTTTTATTATAAAGGACTTGATTTTGCACACTGGAAATGCCTTTTTGTCCTTAGATTAGTACAGAAAGCAATCCTTCTCCATTCGCAACACAGAAATAATGAACTTTTTTTCTCTAGTCCTTTAGATTGTCCAATATGTACTCTGTTCCATTTCATCCTTTGCTTTTGATCAAGGGCATATATAATTTTATATCTGCATGTTATATATCATAGTGACATCAACAGGTCCACTGGAGTGGGAGTGGGCTTGGATTCAAACCGTTTTCCTGTCTCAGAAGCTAGTCATTTTCAGCATTTAGTGCTTTCCGAGATAATAGAGTTTACATTGTAAAAGTGCTATTTTTTTCTGATGATGGGAAATTACTAAAAATTCTTACACTCTTTTTCTGAAATTACTTTCACATTGGTGTTTTTTTAGAGGACAAAGTACATACACGTGTGCCTATTTAATAGGTCTTGGCATGACTGTATGTGAGTTTGTATATGACACAGATATGTACACATGACATCTCGTGCAAGTACTCTGAGGATTTTAAATGCAGCTTTATAGTCAAAGGCTATTATAGCTTAAATCTCCCTGTTTCTCTATGAAAAATATTATTTTATTTGTATATATACACACACTCATAAAGGCCCAGATTCATCCTATCAAACTTTATTTTTTCATGTTGGGAGATCAGTAACCTGGGATCCCTCTGTTCTTAGGCAGAGCTTGTTCCCATGTTCTTAAAAAGGTTGCTGTTTCTATAGAAGCTATCATTCATATATACAATTTGAAGAAATTTTCATTTGTGTGACGCAACATTGTGATAAGAAGTAGAACTAAGTCAGTTAAGCTGGTGCACAGAAGGCTACAGAGACCACCTCTGGCCCTCTTAAAACCAAAGTTTACGTATCCTCCTGCGATCCAATGATCTGACATGTGTCCTGAAATGTCTTGTGCTGTGCTCTAATAACCAGCAGAGGCAAACGGTCAGACTCCTTTTTCAGGGGGCAGCATTTGTAACACATATTTGACCCAATGTGACAGGGACACAAGAGAAACATAGTACTACTGAGACTGACTCAGCTAGTCTGTGAAGAATTTATCTGAAATTGATTGTCACAAAAGTCTATACTCTCATTCATCATCTACTCATCAGGGGCTAGCATGGGAGTCTCAGTGAAAGAAATAATTAACAAGGATGATTAAAGGATGCAATTCTCTTTCTCAGTTCAGGCTTTGGCACAGTAAGAGTTGCTAATGGGTAGAAGATATGTTTTGAGAGATCACATGTGTCTGTCTTAAACTACTTTTCTGAGTGGCCAGATCCAAAGATGTCTTGAGATGTTATTTCTGGATTATTTTTTTTAAAGGATTGTCTTCACCCCTAAGTTAAAATCAAACTTCTAACTAGAAAGTGTACAAAGGATCTCAAATGTAATAATCCCTTTCACTGTTGTTGAAGTGAAATACATTTATATTTTATAAATAATGAGAGAACAGAAAGTATCAGACAAAGATATTTGTCACTAAGTATCTCTGATTATTACTGTGTTTTTCAGGTCAGTTTTTAGTTCAATTTGAATATCCTTTATGTCTAGAATTTACAGGGAATATAGAATATGATTGCCTCATAAGAGACAATATGTCATATGGGAAAAATCTTTAATACTAGAGATACTGCTGTCATATTAAGCAGTTCCTTAAAAATCTTTCCTTCCTGGTTTTCTCTCTTTGCACCAGAATCCCCCCCCAAAAGCAAACCAATTTAAGAATACCTTTTTTCCTTGACAGGCTCTAAAAGCCAAAGCAAAGCAAAACAAACAGAAAGGTCCTTTTTCATATGTTAACCATGAAAAGACAGAAATATTAAAAACCAGAAAATATGTACATTCATGCTTGCTTTCACAGAAACAGAAGATTCCCTCATGAATTGTTTTCCTGTTGGATGAGACTGTTATCCTTACAGTCTGACAACTAATGTCACTGTGCACCAAGTTAATCTATCTGTATATAATGCCAAACAATCAGCAATAGGAAAAAAATATCATGTAGCAAATGGCAAAACAACAAATCAGACAGCTACTGATGATTAATTTTTCCCTAGAGTTTCCCAAATGTGGTCTGTGAGAAAAGAGGAAAAAGGTTCAAGTTCTATCATTTGCCAAACAATCAGCAAAAATATCAAAATATCATGTAGCAAATGGCAAAACAACAAATCAGACATGATTAATTTATTAATTTTTCCCTAGAGTTTCCCAAATGTGGTCTGTGAGAAAAGAGGAAAAAGGTTCAAGTTCTATCATTCTTATATAGAAAAAAAACCCCCTTAATAAATGAGTAAATAAAAATCAATAAATTTAATTATTTCTTGTATTGGTTTATAAAAGGCACTCTATTTTTCACTATTTAATTCTCATTGATCTATTAGGGAAAAGGGAAAGAGAAAGAAGTAATCAACCAGGATGATTCCAGGTACAGTTCCTTTTCTCAATCTGGCATTGCAGCTTCTATCCATCAAAGGATCAGGCTTAGGAATTATGCATTAGCAATCTGGTCTTGAAAATCTTAATGTAAGTATTATAGAAGAAAGTATTTTGTACTCAAACAGGGTTTGTTTTCTTTTGAAGCATGCCTGGTGTCATTAGCAGCCTGTGGCATTAAGCTCATAGATCACATCTAAAACCTTAATGTTATTCTTAGAGAAATCACTTTCTGAATGCTATTTGGAACAAACTTCAACTCCTAATTGTCTAGGAGGAGCTCTCAATCCAAGTATCCATTCATTCAGATGTCCCAAATGATGAATATGCTAATGAAGAACAAATAGGGAAAGCCTCTTGAAGTGAACATAACTTGTCCTTATACAGACGTCATATCATCACCACAAGCCTGTGCAGGGGTAGAATAATGCTGACATTCGAAATTAGCTTATCTTTTTATTAGAAACTTTTTGCTTCCCTTTTACTACTCTTTTAGCACTTCTTGGACTCGTTGCACGAAGCAGGGTGCCTTGACCCTGAATTTACCCAGAAGAGTTTATAATTTAATAGTCAGTGGCACCCTTTGAGAGGGGGAAGGTACAAATTTATATTGCTACAGAGAGGTGGGAATTAAACCTTTCTTTAAATTTCTGGGCAAGCGTTCCACCATTACTGCTGCCTGGGAATGGTGACCTACTGCATGTTTTGGGGTGCCTGACTTGTTAGCATGTGCTCAGTACGCTTAAAGGGGGACAAGGATCCTAATTCCTCATAAGAATTAGTCTTCTGTGTTCCAACACTACTGAATGTAATGCTAAGCCAACTTTGCTGATGATTGTTCGGGTGAGTTATGCTGTGAGGAAAGGTGCACTGTCATTCTGATATGACCAAAGATGGCAGATCAAGATAAACACTTACAAGCCCCTCTATCACAAAACAAAATAAATGCCTGAATTCACAACCTTTTGGTGGAGTTTGTCATGCAATCTGACTAAACCACCAGGAACTGGACTGTCTAGTCACTCAGAAAATGTCCCCAGGGAACCAAAGTAGGTTTCTACACAAATTCTGATTTATTACCAAATTGATGTAAAGAATTGGCTTAGCCCCTATCTCAGGTTGAAGCCCTTTTGGAGACCTCAGCCTACTTGCCACTTTGCAGGTCTTCCCTAAGACAAGAAATTTAGTTCAGTAAGTTAAAGAAAATTGGGTACTTGGCATGAGTTTTCCTCCAAATAGCTGTAGATATATAGTTTATTTAGAGCTAGTCATTTGATCTCTCTCATGTGTACTCAAGCTACATAAATGAGAGTCCTTATCAATTTTCAACTAAAATCACTGAAATTAAGGGGCTTTACATGAAGTATGCTTAAAAACTGCAGAAATCAAGAAACAAAAAAGAACACTAAGTCCTGGAGGGAGAAGTGCTAACAGGAAACTTCAGAGGAAAACAAGATCTATGTGTAGCCTTTGTGGCTACAAAGTGCCACAAAGTCTCCGCAGAAGTCCAAGAAGAAAAACAGTATGCAGTGGCAGTGAAACCTTCACCTTAATTTAAAGTCTCACTACAGTGTGCCAAAACATGTTTGATCTTGATAGCAGGAGTAAAAAGATTCTTGAAATATAAGAGGTAGTTGTATCTTGAACCCGTCAAATTAACTATAGTAGAGATTAGGTTAAATGAGTGATCATTTCACTCACAACTGTTCAGAAAAAAATCTGAACAATTCTACTGTATTCCTTCATTTTTAGTCAAAAATGGAATTGAGACTATTATCAAATATACATACTTTACTGAGCAAATAGCATAAATTGATGAGGAGCTCAAATACTGTTAAAAAAGCAAGGGGGTTATGTAATAGTAGTTGAGTTGAGTTTGTAAATTTAGCAAACTATTTAAAGTCTTATCAAGTAATCATGTCTTCTTAATTCATTCCATAAATTCCTGTCACAAAATGGTGTTTTTTCCCAAATGATCTTGTTGGTACAGAGTAAAATTTACTAATAGTACTAAAATGATGAACATTTTAAATACTGGTCATTGTTTAACACTGAACTGCTTTCTATAATGATTATAATTTAACAAGAGTCATGAAATCTTGTTAAAGGTCTCAGTGGTCCACAAAGGCAGAAGACTTAGAAGGTCACTGGAAACACTTTAATTATACATTGTCCTCTTCATTCCAGTTAGACTTGAAGATAATAGGTTCGGTAACTAGATAGAGCCTTAGGATCATATTGAGTTTAATATCAAAACCTCATTGCTTTAAAAGCCCTGTTCTAAATTTAACTTTCATACTAATCAAACAATACACCTTGATGCAACTTTTCAGCTTTTTCTTTTGCATTAAATTCAATAATCATCATACAATTAAAATCTCTATAATATTTTTTTCCAGTTTTTACCAGAAGTGCAAAAAGAATAATTAAAAATCCTTGCACTTTTGTACAGTGGAGGTATTAAAAATTCACAGAATCACAGACTGGATGAGACTGGAACGGACCTCTGGAGGTCATCTTTTCTAACCCCCCTGCTCAGGCAGGGCACCTAGAACAGGAGCACATCCATATGGCTTTTGAATACCTCCAAGGAGGAAGAGGTAACGGCCTCTCTGGGAAACCTGTTCCAGTGTTTGGCCACCCTCACAGTAAAAAAGTGTTTCCTGATGTTCAGATGGAACGTCAGTTTGTGCCCATTACCTCTGGTCCTGTCACTGGGCACCACTGAAAAGAGCCTGGCTCCCACTTCATTACACCTTCCCTTCAGGCATTTATATACATTGATGAGATCCTCCTGAGCCTTCTCTTCTCCAGGGAGAAGTCTCAGTTCTCTCACCCTTTCCTCATATGCTCCAGGTCCTTAATCATCTTCCTGGCCCTTCGCTGGACTCTCTCCAATATGTCCACGTCTCTCCTGTACTGGGGAGCCCGAACCTGGACTCAGTATTCCCGGTGTGCCCTCAGCAGTGCTGAGCAGGGGGAAGGATCACCTCCCTCAGCCTGCTGGCAACACTCCTCCTAATGCAGCCCAGGATACGTTTAGTCTTCCCTGACACAGGGGCACATTGCTTGCTCATTTTCAGCTTGGTGTCCACCAGGACCCCCAGGTCCTTTTCTGTCAAGCTGCTTTCCAACCAGTCAGCATGTAAGTTGACAGAGAAGTGTTTACAACTTCTATGTTATCTTTGAGCATCTGCCTAAAACCTTGTTAAAATATCATTACACATAAAAACATGAAGCTATTAATAGAACTATTTTGACATGGTGTCCAAGTTGGAAAAACAATGAAATTGTGCTCATTTGACCATTAGAAGGAACATTTTAAAGCAGAGATAAAATCTGAAAATAAGTTTGCAGGAAGTGGTATCTCTGCTGGTGCATTTAATGAGATTTTTCTTTCAGGCTATGTGTGTGAGAAAAGCTTGAAACTATTATTGTGTTTACCTTTTCAGCTTCAAACTTTCTAATTTGACTTGATGTTATTATTTTACCCTTTACATTATAGCAGTGACATTCTTTTGGTTTCAGTAGTGGTTTTCTGATAATTTAGCTATTCCTTTTAATGAATTATGAAATAAATTGACCTGGAAGCAAACAGCTCTCTAATCTATTATTGTACTCCTTAACAATTTCTAATCACTTTAGTGGCATCTTCCTGCTTGAATCTAAGCAATGTTTTTTATTTCTTTCTTCTTTTTACAGAGTGTGCAGATTTATTAATTGCCACTATTTGTCTCTCAAATTATTGTTTCAGCTGAGTTGTTGTATTTGAAGAAGTAAAAGATTTCCCATTTAGAATATTTTTTACAAGTATTGCTCTTTGTACAGAGAAAAGAAAACAAATTAGGATAAATTCTCTTGATCATGAACAAATTCACCAAAATTCACTCAGCAAAAATTTTTTCTCCTCAGAACTCCTTTTTGTGTAGACAAGTCCAAGCTACTCAGAACTAGAAACAGGGATCAAAAAGAATGGGGGAACTGGAGAACAACTGAAATAAAAAAAAGGACATACAAACAAAAGCAGATTTTCCAATATTTCATTGAATATTTTAGCTTTGATCACTAACCAGGAATGTGGGAGTTCACTTATAGAATCATCTGGGGGGAAATACCAAGTGAAAAAGCAACATTGCCAAATCTGTTATATCTTTCTTTCCTTAAATTCTCTTTGGATAATAAAAAGGTCTTTTTTAATGTCACTGATGAAATTATGGCATCTGCAGTATAAACACTGCAGTCATTTATTTTCCTCCCTTTACATATGTATCATTGCCTGTGATATCAGGTAGCAAAACTGTTGTAAGAGCTAAAACCTGTTGGCCATGCTTGTGTTAAGCTTTTGTTTTTAAAGGGACTTTTGGTGTAGCATTTTGATGTCAAAGACAATTGAATTGGTACAGATTACCCAGCACAATAAGATCTTTCCATTCCCATACTAAATTTTGGGACAGTGTAAAACCATTGCTACCTAATGGTTGATGCTTTGAATGAAGATGTCTGAAATTGAGTGTAATGTTTGGCAGTGACTTGTTTGGAAATCACAGGCAGTCACCAGTGCCCTATAGCCTGGTTTATCTGCCTGTCAAACAGGATTTTAACATTTACTTCCTCAAAGGCTCAGTAAGGCTTAATGAATACATATAACAAGCCTTAGGAGCTCCAGGTGAACATCCCTGTATAGAAGAGTAAAGTGTTACTGTAAGGCAGACTTTGGGAAATGCAAGAAGGCCCTGTGCCAGAGCAGGGCAGTTACACTGGGAACTGCCAAACCAGACCAGAAACCAAAGTCAACTGTCATCAGATTTTTTTATGCCTGGACTTCACTGTCAGATACCCGATTCCCTAGCTTTACCAGGATTACAGCTCTCTACCTTTTCCTCCCCAGTGTTACATCTCTTCTGTCCTTCAGGTGTCTGCCTCACCCTGAATGCCAGCTGATGGGAGTTAATGACATTCTCCCTCTGGTTAAAACCCTTATGGTCGTGTGTTAGGGAGAAAATATTCTTCCATGGAAAGTTTTCGTCTGATTCCCGTAAGAGAATTTTGATGCTATTTTGTCTAAATCCTGTTGTTCCCAGATCATGCTTTTCATACCCTCCTTGTGGGCAGCTCCCCCTCTCACTGTATGGAATAAAGCTTATTTGCCAAGGACCTATTGCAGATCCTGCCCTTTACAGGAGATTTAAGCTTGTGCTGCATTTGCAATAAAAAGAGCTGTGTAGAAGCAGAAAGTGTCATCTTTGAAGAAGGATGAGATATTTCTGCAGTCAGTGGGGGACATTAGAGGATTTCTGCATAGGGCTCTTGGCATAAATTTCCTCTTTACTTCCAGACATTACCACCCAAAGAAATGCTCATTTCCAGTGAGTTAGCATTTCATTGTTGTGCAGTTAATATTGCTTTCCTTTGACAAATGGTACATTTTCAACTAAATAAAACAATTTAAAAATGAACTGTGTGAGAAACTGATTAGCTAATATCCATGTGAAAGCTTCAAACCTGTGTGTAGAAATAAAGCTAAAGTATTGGAAACCAACTCAGGCAAGTTAAGTAAGTGAAGCTGGAATTCACAACTGAAGATGTTTTGAAGATGCCTGTATATCATTACAGATATGCTATATGTTTATAAGTGTATTTATTCAAATGGCTTCTGCTCTGGTATTCATTTGCCATGAGAGCTGAACTGCTGAGAGAACAAAGGTCAAATTCTGTCTTCAGATAGGCACGTTCCGTTCCTGCTTGTTTAATGAGAACTGAACTTTCAGGGCAGTGCTGCTTCCCAAGTGTTGCCAATGTGGCTGAAGTCTTGGAGTAATAGAGTCTCAGGGGAGGCTTTGTTCTTCTGCAAATTTCACATAAACTTCAGCTGGGGTGATTCAGATAAACTAAAATTAATCCTGGTACAAATATCCAAGCTTATTGTCATCTTTTTCATTATTTGTTTTGAACAGTAGGCCATAAGGATACAGTCAATATTGTTATACTGTGTGACTATATTGAATTTTTTTAACATAAGCAAGGGCTCAGCCCTTAAACTAGAAATAAATTCATTATAGGGTGGGCTATAAATAAAATGATAAGATGTTATATTTTTCATTATAACACCCCTCTCTGTTTTGCACTGATGAACTTAGGAGTGAAATTGTCTCTGGCAGGACAGGGAGAATTATATTTGGGAGGGGGAAATACCTTTACAATCTTTGAGAAACTCTTGTGTTTACCATAGATAGCAGTGTCCAAAGTATAGTTTAATAGACATGTCACATTAGTGGATTTGCTCCTGTATAAACTGTATGACTGGAAGAAACCTTTGAATGTGAAGTTAGCAAATACTCAGTAGTATACTGAAGTCTTGAAGAGTTATTCCCTGCAGAGCCACCCTCACCAAGCGCTCTCCGGCCCCGTACAGCTCCTGTGTGACAACCTGCCAGCAGGACTTTGTATTCTTCATCACCAGGCTGTGAGCAGGAAGCTTGGGTCTCTTTCACTGCCTGGTTCTGCCAGAATTGCGAGGGGGCAAGAAGAGATTGTTTCTTCTACACCCTGAGTAACCCTACTGCTGGCAACAGATGCCTATAGAAGAAACTGCCTTTTGACATGAAGAGATACAAACGTGAGGAAGAGGAAGATAAGGATGTGTTGAGACAGACAGAACCAGTCTTGGGCATTGTGGTTGGCATGTTGGGAAGCAATAGATATCTAGCAAAGGCTTCAGGGACAAAGGACCAGAGGAGAAAAGGGAAAAATTCTAGAACAAAAGAGACCCCCTTTGTCTTCTTAGAAATAGTTGTGAAACATAGATGTCATAAAATTGTCATGGCTATAGTCATGAAAGGAGCAGAAGTGGCACGGATCTTTCCTGTCTGTGTGATCATGAGACAAACATTCCTTGGAGGGTAGTGGGGGAGGAAGAAATTAATCACAAAGTAATTGTGCCTGTGCCACAACTGTGAGCATAAGTGGTCTAGGAAATATTAGGTCAAAAGTTTCATAACTTTTGACTGGAGGCTTGCCAATGTGATGCCCATCCACAAGAAGGGCCGGAAGGAGGATCCAGGGAACTACAGGCCTGTCAGCCTGACCTTGGTGCCGGGGAAGATTATGGAGCGGTTCATCTTGAGGGCGCTCACAAGGCATGAGCGGGACAACCAGGGGATCCGGCCTAGCCAGCACGGGTTCATGAGAGGCAGGTCCTGCTTGACCAACCTGATCTCCTTCTATGACCAGGTGACCCGCCTAGTGGATGAGGGAAAGGCTGTGGATGTGGTCTACCTGGACTTCAGCAAGGCCTTTGACACTGTCTCCCACAGCATTCTCCTC
>NW_008795405.1:7719282-7728693 GCF_000699145.1 Aptenodytes forsteri | reverse complement strand
GGTGTTGGGTTGACGGTTGGACTCGATGATCTTAGAGGTCTTTTCCAACCTCAATGATTCTATGATTCTATGATTCTATGATTAGTCAGCATTTGTGTTAACCTAAAACAGATTCTTCAAATGTAGATTTTTATATTTGAAGGCAGCCTTACATGGAGAATGGCATTTGACTTGTAAAAAAAATTAAAAGACCTCTAATATTGGGCACCCCAAGTCAGCAATTGAATAAGTCTTTACAGGAGAGGGAGCTACCATCCAGTATGTCCCCATCATCTGTCTTACCACTCACTACATCCATGAAAAATATTTTTACATCTGGATTCAGATCTGAATTGGTAAATGGCATTGAAAAAATATTTAATAGTCTTAGAGTTGTTTTACTGTAGGCCTTGCTATGATTTCATGAGACTGTTTCTTAATTTTCTAATTTAATGCATTCTCCTGATGACAGATTGAGGCTATAAGATTGATAGAACTTTTTTCTTTTTTTTTCCCTTTTTTTTTTTCCCAGGGAAACCATTTGCCTAAACCATTTATAATTACAAAAGAAAATGCATGCCAAAGGCTGACAATTTCACCATGAAGAACATGCTTTAAGTCCCCTCACATTCCTCATTGGATGATGCTCCAAAAGCATTTCCCTGATCTTTAAAGACTCTTTTCAAATCACAACACCAATTCTTGGGCATTTGAAACTGTGCAGATCCTAATTTCTATTCAAGAGGAACATCTTCTGCCACATTGTTCACTAGTTCATCTTCATGAGCTTTTGTACTGCTTTTGGTGTATGACAGGCAGACCACCATGATTTTCCTGACTTCAATGATTTGAACATGGAGTTTCCCATCTGGAAAAGTGTTTGAGGAGTTTATACATTTGCTCAAATAAGAACAAAATCTAATTCCCAAACTGCTCTTGAAATGTTGAATAAAGGGAAAAAAAAAAAGGGGGAATAGACGTTGGTTGGGTCAATCAAAATATCTTGTGTCAGTCTTTTTGAATAATTTTATTTTCTTTTCATCTTTCAGTTTCTTTCTTGTGTAATATATAAGCTACAACTAGTAACAACTAGAAACAGGATATAATTTTATATTGAACCTGAAACTTGGATTTTTTAGAAATTTCAAGCCTCCAAACAGCTGTAGCTTATAATAAAAAAAATACGAATGTAGCTTTTTAAAAGGTTGCAAATTTAACCTCAACTTCAAACCCACCTCCACTAAAAAAGAGATTATTTGTGGATTGTAAAGTTCAAACATATTCCTCCCTCACTTCTGTGCACGTTAGTTGTTCCTGGTCTGACTAAAGCAGTGTAGATAAAGGCAGAAGGGAGTTAGTATTTAATGAGCTTTTAAAGCTTTTAAATGATACAACAAGGTAATAATTAAGCTTGATTTATCACAATTCCACTGGGAAACAAAAATTAAAAACAATTTGTACTTTATATATTTTATTTTTCTTTAGGTTCACTATTAGCCCCAGACTACTCATAGGAAGAATGCTGCTTTACCTCAGTATGTCTCCTGTGTTCATTTACAGCAAGGATGAGAAAGGGTGCCAAACAAACTCCTGGAAGAAGAAGGCAGAATTGCAACAAAACATTAAAAGAAAAAGATATAAAAGAATAAGAAGACATGGTACACAATGAACACTTATGCATCAGCTGATCACCAACACTACTTTGTATTTCCTTTAGGTTTGATGGCTTGTCATTCCGAAAGCATTTTAATCTTCAAACTTCCTATTTCATTCTCAACAAGGAAGGAGAAATATGGTACCAACCAAAAGCTTCATCACTTTAGTTCCTGAAAAGCAGTCAGGCATTTAAGCCATTTTTGCTCACATAAAATGTGGCCATGTTACTTTCACCAGGTGTCAATGAGTACCTAAATATTAACAGTTAATTAATTCAAGTCACCTCTCCCTTCTACATGTATAGTTGACATGGCATTCATAGAGGATTGTAAAAACAGGAAGACAGCTGAAGCCTGAAAGCTAATAAGCAGCCTTTCTGGAGAACTTCATAAGTTCAGCTGAATGTTCTCAAAGGCTGAATTAAAAAATTACATTAGTAAGGAGAGATAGGGTCATTTGTTCAAAAATGCATGCTCCTTTTGCTTTCCCTTGACATTTATAACGTACAAAGAAATTGAAACCACAGTCAGGGCAGGTAAGGTAGCTCTGTGAACAGCAGTAATTCAGCAGGTGGTAACAACACTAATTTGGAAAGGAACAGAACTGACCTCTTTACTTTTTTTAAACTCGGGATTTTATTTTATTGTTTTTGAGAAAGCTTCAAAGAGAATGCAAAAAAGCCTCTATGATACTTTGAGAAATATAGAATTAATTCTCTTATCACCCAGATGCAGCCTTGATACCAAAGTAATGAATGCATTAGAAATACCCAGGGATTAGGTTTTCTTTATGTTTCTAATCAGAGACACTTAGTTTAGGTAGCTTAGATCCACTGTTTTGGATGTAAAAAAAACAAACAGCTTATGGTTTCAGAAAGACCTTATATAAACAAAACCAAAATAAAGTTTCCTTTGGCTCAGAAATGAAAGAGGACACAATCTGGAACATTAGATCTCTCAGCAAGCACAAGTGGCCCATTTTAAATCATTTCACTGTGCATACAGCTGCGCTTAAGTGTATGCAGCACTTTTCCAGACATACAGAAGTATATCACCAGAAAGTAGTAGTACAGATTTTCCTGTAGGATTTCAGTTCTGTAAACACAAAGTCATAACAGGTGTTTGTGACAAATGTATTTAAAACCAAAAAATCTAGTATTATTTTGGAAAGTTAAATCTGTCATTTTGAATCTGAATCATAGTCCTTGTTTATTTGACATCTTTATAGCACAAATCACTCTGAGTGCCTCTCAATAAATTCAGTGTCATTGCAGCATGTCATAAGGAATGTATCATTACCACCATTTTACAGATTTGAAGACCAAACACAAGGAAGTCAAGAGAGCTTCTGCTGTGCAACAAGGACTAAAAACATTATAACCAGTTGAAAGACTGCTCAAAAGATTGTACTATCTGCCTGCTTTGCTGTAAACCTAGACTCTAAGCTTCACTGTAAATCTACAGCCATGAAGCACTTCATTCACAGTTTAACACCACTTATGCTACCAATACAGACTGGTACTAGCTAATTTAACAGTTGGAGGTAGTGGCCTTACAAATAATTTTATGCAGGTTTTTTTTTTTTTTTTTTTTTTTTGTTCACTGCCATTAACTTATGGCAAAGTCTTTTTCTCCTGTTCTGTTTTTTTCTCTTTTTTGGGCCTAATTTCCTTTCTGGTATTATCTATATCTATAGGTGATTTTTTTCCCTCCTCCCTTTGCTTTTTCCCAGAGAAGAACTATGTTCATTCCTGATACAAAAAATCTATGTATGGACACTTAATTATCTATTTTTGACTTTTATGTTTCTGGATGTTGGGGATCCAATTGTTCTGGATCAAGATATATGTTCTAGATGAATTGAACATAAAATGAATAACAGTCTGCACTTCCAGTTTTAATATTTCTACTTACATGGTTCATTTACAGCTGCAATTGTAAGCTTTCGCTATAATGCAATTTTAACATTGCAATTATTTCTTCAGAAAACAATGTTGCTGCCATGATGAATAAGAAAATTACCTCAACAAGGTAAGAAAAGTCCAGGGCATTTCCTCTGGTTACAGGCCACTTGCAAATATATCCCTCTCCCTGTGTTTGCCTTGACAAATGTCACGAGTGATAGAACAGGTGAATTTCAATGAGATTTAGATCTAGAAGTGTGTGGGAGGGGAGAATATTACCAAATGGTTTACAACAACATATGTTAGTGACTAATGGTGTTACTCAAAATCATAAATAATGAAAGAAATTGATATCGTGAGTGCAGTTTGTCTAGCATCTCTCAACTATACAAGTGCTGGATATGTATCATGTTTATGGTATTGCATAAATCTTTATTAAACACTGTAAAAGGTTTACACTTTGGTAACAATATGCAAATAGACAATTTCATTTGCTTATATCCCTATCAAAATAAAATCCCCATAGGGTATCTAGGCGGCAGTAAACAAAAGTCTTCAGGAGTTTGCTGCTGACCTTTTTATAACTGCTAGGCTTCCAGGTACTGTAGGGAATACCAAACTTGCTGCAGTAGCTTCTCTACAGCAGCAGATAATGACAGATGATGTTTTGGAGGACTGTGTATTTTCTTATAGTATGTGTTAGTTCATGAAGGAAATACTGTCCTCGTGGACATACTTATTCTTAACTGGCAAGTGGGATAGGAGTTCTGAAAAAGCATCAGGAACTGAGGGGTGCAGGTCCAGATTGCTGTCCAAAGGTTCCCGCTATAGTGCTCGGGTGACATAGGTTCAGTTGAAGCTGAATTTCATAGATACTTCCCTATTTGTTAGGTGAATCAACTCATGGAAGTAACTCTTTGTCCTCACTGACCACAGGGAGCTTTGCGCAGCTAAACGCCTACTCTTGGAGATATGCTACAGGGTATTAACTGTCTTCCTTCTTCTGACAGGGAATTGGAAATCAAACACAAGCTGCACTCAAGAAAAGCTAAGGCCTTTCATATCAGAAAAAGAAGGAATGTGTTCTAGGAAAAAAATAAAATCATGACAGCTTCAGAAAGAGTATGATAATTATCTGGACTTTTTTTGTATTTTATCCAATGATTGTTAACAATTTTCACTTCCAGGGAAGCATCCTAACCCAAAGGACACAGACAGTACTTCTTCCTCTGCCTGTATTTTAGACTGGTTTAGTTTAATGTTTGCACTGCATTTAAGGGATGCTATTAAGAAGGCAGACTGCAGATAGCCCTACTCAACACTGCTCTTGGGCTGGTTGTAGAGAAGTCAAGTACAAAGTAGGAAGAGTGCATGGATGTGAATTTAAAATAGGGATGTCTTGGATCCTGAGAGAGTAGTTAATCTGAGTCACTCATTTCTGGACTGAGCACTGTTTCCGCTAGACAGGTTGCTCTGAAATAGAAATTGAAATGCTGAAGGGCAGGATAGTGTTTTGTGTTGTGAGTCTTGTGAAGAGAGTGACACCTTTGAGAACCTCTGAGTCAGATGCCTAAACCCCACAAAGAAATGGGATTTGAAACAGTTTCCTGATGTCAGCCTCACTTTCTCTTGGTCTAGTTAGTGTCTTGGACAGCACTGCGTGCTTTTTATTTCTTTCTGGGGCACCTCAGAAGCACCTATGTTTCACTTGTGTTACTATCATTATGTTTCTAATCCATTTCTAGTCAAGAATGATTTAACTGTGCCAAACCTCCACTGAAATAATCAGAATTGTCATGAAGTAAAACTGGACAATAACACCCATATCAGGTTTGCCCAGGTCATTACTCCAAGATGATGATTGCTCTATCCCTCCTCCCACTAAAGACCTAAATAGATGTGCAACACTATTGGCCTAATGCTTCAAGTCAAATACATGTTTAAGTGCACAGCTGGATTGGTTCCAGAGTCAGTAAATTGAGATTTCAAGACGGAAGTGCTACAGAAGTGCAAAGGATTATAACTACTGCTATTGAACAAGTACATTCTGTTCCATTTATTACTGTATTTATGTTTATAACTTTTAATGCGGTTTCCTCTGCTTATCTTAACCACTTAATAGAAATGTTTGCTAGAGTAAGGGGACAGCAGACTGAAAATCACTGTTTTAAATATTAACTAAAATTCATGCAGTTTGAAGCCACATGTTTGAAGAATATCTAATTATAACAAAGCAATTTGTTGATTGTGAAGTTTGCTTTCTCCTCTCAATATGCCAGGCAACTATTATACCTTTGTTATTTACAATCCATTGATAATACATCATTCATGCATCAGCATTTATTTCACTACTGCTGATAATACATTGTGTTTCCTTAGCTGCACACAGCTCCATTTTGCAGTTCAGGTCTTAATTTTAAGTCATTCATGGCCTTTTTTACTATTATATGTGAGTCTATGTTTTGAGTGCATGTGCATACATATGGCAACATGAAGAATTTTTTCAGTTCTTACATTTTTTCCATTAGCTTTAGAAAATACCTTTTGGTCTCTATGTAATACAGACATTTTATTTTCTTTATATGCAGTTGAAGCGGACTTGTAAACAACTTTGGAACAAAGATTTACTGTGGAATAAGAATGATAATAATATTTTACATTTAGATAAGACTCGTAAAAGTGGTTCACAAGCTACCTACACATAAGAGTAGTGATGAATTTCAGCTCCTTCTGAGTTGTGTGCTCAAACAAGATGGCTGGCAAGCAACAGAGACCAGTGTTACAAATGCTATGAATTTAAATAGCCCCTAATTTTAAATGGCCCCCCCCTTTTTTTTTTTAATTCATTCTACTGTGTAGATTCTCGGTCTTGATTTTTCTTTTCAGTAAAATTGAAACAAATTCACAAAAGGAGCCGGAATAACACTTTTATTTCTTCTTCTACCTTTAAAAAACTTTAAATTATTTTTCCAACTGCAGTGTTTTGAAATGTAAAGGTCTTCCTGTTGAAATATTATTTTTCTCTAAAAAGATTTACAGACTAAAATAAGATTAATATATAATGAGAAAGTAAAAATCATAGGGAAGTGCAGACTGTGTTATAATTTGGAGAATTTGGGGAGAAGGGAAGGCAGTCTGGGGGCACTGGAAGTTAACATATATTTTATTCCCATACTTAGTCCATATGTTTCCAGTTGTCTTCTTTTATATTTGTGATTGGAGATCATCCTTCAGGAATACTTTATAATAGCATTATAATGATTTTGAAAGTATGATATGAAACTTCTTTTATGGTTGAGTCATGAGTTTGTAGGTTTTCATTTTCCTAAAAATCTTTCCATTTCTTTTTGAGTGAGTTGCTTTGATCAATTAAAAAAAAAAAAAAATCCAGAAGATCTGACTCTGGAAATGAGTGCAGATTGAGATTTGAGGTAACAACTAACAGATCCAATAAAATCCTGAGCTGATTTGTATGTGTCTGGATGCATTTGAGAGATCTGTTAGCTAGGCAAAGACCATATGAATTAGATAATTTGAAGAATACACATTTATTTCTTTCAAAGGAGATGGGTGAGGGGAGAAAACATCATAAATGAATGATGGGGTTTGATGAAGGTGCCCACTCCCAACACCAATAAACATTTTCCTTCCAGGACATTCAACTCACTCGCTAAACTAAGAGGTCACATTTTGTCTCACTGTAAGTCTAGTGTTTAAAACAGGTCAGATGAATCACGTTCCAGAGAGGTCCATTTCTCTTCATTGATTATAACAGGAGCCTAAATGTCTAATGTTAGGGGAGATGGAGTCTCTCTCTCAGGTCCCTGCAGCAAAGGGTGGTGCCATGCAGGCACCACTCAGCAAGCTCTGGGCTAGCTTCTTTGTCTACCAGCGCAGTTTCTAACAGTTCTGGAAACCATGTAATGATGTTGATGTAGTCTCCTGACTACACTCTTTTACTTGCTGGTATTCCCACATTTGGAGTGAAATGTTTGGCATTGGCTTGGTCCCTGCCTGGAACCACAGTGCTATTATAGAAAAAACCTCCAGTTTTCACTTGCAGGTTCTCCAGATGTTGGAAGCTATGCTGCCGTTAATGCTGGACTTTTTTAGGCTTCTGGTTTGCAGGTTCAAATATAGACCACTGATGTAGGGTTTCAGGGTACTTTCACAGGGACACTTGGGCACCAAAGTTATTTCCATGTCAAGTAAGCTACCAGGGAATCAGAACTCACCTACACACCAAACTTAGAGCACAGAGACACAGTGAAGTTGTGGGGTAAATGTCAGATAGGATCTCCAAAGGTAACAGAGCTAGGAACTGCTGGGCATAAATGCTTTTCAGGGCTCTGCAGAGCACATGCCTGGAAACCATTGCAGAATAAGCACAGCAGCCCAACTACCTCAAGACAGCAATCACATGGACAACAGATGACGCTTAATCAACTGTAGGGTTAGAATGAAATAGCTGCAAAAAGAAAAGGTGAGGGAAAAGAAAACTGAGTCTATGTACACACACAGGCATGCCAGATTCCCATTTCCACATACTAAAACACTGCTGGTTGAGAAACACGCTTTCAGAGTTCATCACAGTCCAGCACACACAAGCATGTCCTGCACCTCTCTCATGTGGTGCTCCTACATCTGTGCCTGGAATTAATCAAATATCTTGGAGTTATGGAACCAAATTCCTGACAAGCAAAGATATCTAGAGGCTGCATCCCAGCTGCTATTTACCTCCAACACTTGATAAGTCTCTTCAGAACTGGGAAGGACATTACCCTGTTTTGGAAGTGATGAAAATTCATAAAAAATAAGTGTTTCAGATAAAAAGTTTAGAATTCGACAAGTCAGTGATTTCCTTCTGATGGACCTGTGGTGAAGGGCTAATTCTTCAAGCACAGTAAGTCGTCCACCTTCACAGTCATGTTTGTTGAAGAAATAAAGGCTGAATTGGATTTTCCATTCTTTGAGGTGCCTTTTATTTTCTTCTCTAAGTTGAGTAATGAAATTCAGACTATGGTAGACTGCTATCTAGACCTGCATCATGAGGAAAATTCATATCAGTGCAAAAAGACAGAACAATACCTATTGTTAAATATGTTGCTTTTAAAGCCTTCTTCAGAGATATAAATAAAAGGTTCAAGGTCATAGGCTTTGGAATTTACCTTGCACTGATTTATTTTTTCAGCACAAAACTGAGTGCTTACTCTATTTGTTGGGGTTTTCTTTTTCCTGAAGGAAAATAATTTTACCCTAATTTTTCAAACTATTTATTCAAAGGCTAATGAAAAATATATTTCCATATGAAACCTGACTCTAGTAGTGGTGCATACCTGAGTAATATAGAAGGATTTAGGTTTGCTTATCCAAAGTTTAGATGGTAATTGAGCAACATGCATTAACATGCAACATGACATTAACAACATGGTCTGACTTGGAAAAAAAAAGAAAAAAATATTGGTAAGACATATCAGGACAAAACAGAAAAATGTTGTGTTGCAAACAAGAATACTTTGGCTGACCAAGCAACCAAGGAACTACAGAGTAAGATAAAATACAGACTCTAGAAATTGAATAGATGTATTAATATATAAGGAATTAGGGTTAGATCCGTTTCCCCTGGAAAAATCCAGTTAAGTATACAGCCATCATTCTTTAATACTTGTAAAATAGCAGCTGACAAAACCACAGTAGCTGCTGTAAAATATATATTTTTTTTTTTCAGGTTTGGGTTTTATAAGCTAAAGTTTGCCTGCTTTTTCCAAATAGATTAAGTGATCTAATAAAATCTATGACTTCTTTCAAATCTTGCCAGTTTTGATACAAATATGCCGACCGGACCCGTACCACAGGGAAGTCTGCTGACTCCC
>NW_008795405.1:7685551-7715702 GCF_000699145.1 Aptenodytes forsteri | reverse complement strand
AAAGACGTGTAGATGAGACGCTTAGGGACATGGTTTAGTGGGCATGGTGGTGTTGGGTTGACGGTTGGACTTGATGATCTTAGAGGTCTTTTCCAACCTCAATGATTCTATGATTCTATGATTCTAAATCATTATGAGACGAAGCAGCCACGCTTTCTTTTTTGAGTACAAATGGTTAATGCTGTCTTTGGTTCTCCTTTAAATTTTTCTGATTTTATTTTATAATCACTGGTTCTTGTTATTTCTTTGCTATCTTGCTGAAGGTACATTTTCACTGCCATGAAGTTCTCTCTTATAATTATTTTTGAGAATTTACACACATTTAGCCTTTATGCTTTCAGTCCACAGAATAATTTTGTGACTCCTATAATTGTTCTTCCATTTTTGAATAACTGACAAAAATCACTGACAGCAAAACTCTTCCAAAGTTGTTAGCCATGATTAATTCACCACCTCCTTGCTTTTCTGTATGAGAATTTCAGAAGCTTTTTGGCCATAACACCATTTCACTTTGAGCTGACTTTCCAGTACTGCCTGCATAACCTTTTAGCATCAGAGATTTTCAAACCACCTTTAGGTAGCAGTAGAGAAGGTGGGGGTGGCATGAATCCCTTGTTAGATGTGCACAGCTTTGCCATTCTAATAATCACAGGCCTCTCTAGTGTAAGCCTGTGTCTTGCTGTTATTTACCATTCTTCTCATCTGTCACCTACTAATTTTTTCTTTTCAGCAGCAATTTCATATTTATTCCTGGATCCTGGATTAAAAAAAATATTGAATAGTGTCAGATTGAATACCATCTCCTCTGAAAACATTCTCATTCAGTGGTGAGTCCTCATTGACATCTACTTTTGGAGATCCATCACTTTTTATTCCATCTAGCATGTGCTTTATTTTGATACAGTATAAAGGTAATTTTTAAAAATCTGAATGTCAGATGTTTTAAGTCAAAAGTATTACAAAAATCTAAACATATTCAGGCTGCAATAATATCTTTATCAGATAAACATGTAATCCCATAAAAGAATTAAGTCAGGTTTGTCTGACAAGGTTTATTTTACATAAAACCATTTTGACTGGCATTAATTATATCCCTATCCTCTCATTCTTTATTAACTGGTTACTGTATTACCTCTTCTATTATTTTGTCTAGATGGATGTTAGACTAACCAACCTGTAAATACCCTGGTTATTCTGCTTGCCCTTTCTGCATTCTGGCACATCCGTAACATTGTTCTATTGTTCTGGAACATTCAAAATATTTGAAGAATATTAAAAATTAACATTACTGGGAAAATTTTTTAAGCTGGGTCTGATGTTTATGCTTAGCAGCTGTTAAAAACTCTTCAGTTTCTAGTAGGCTGGAATATACTTCATCATCCTCTTAAGGGTAAATACAACATCCTATTTTTTTTTCCATGCAGTGCAGACATATTTATCAAACACATCTGCCAGCTCTGCATCAATTTTTAACAATTTCACTGTTTCCAATTAGTACACCTACAACAATGTAGGATTATTTTTTTCCATTCTGCTTTAAAAAACATCTTTTCTTTGTGGTTAATAATCAGCAACATCTTTAGTGTTTTGGGTTTTTTTAACCAGTTTTCTGCACTTCATAACTTTTAATGTATTTTGTCTCCTACTTTCCACTTTCTCCTTTGCTATACATTGCATTTTTAATTTCTTATTAATGCCTTCATAGTGTCACTGAATCAAGTTTAGTTTTTAACTAAAGCTTTTTTTTAATTTTGCTCTTCAACAGTTCTCATTATCTGTGGACAAAGCACGGAGCCACAGAAAAGTGCTTGACTTCTGGATGCATTCTGGTGTGGCTGGAACTAGGTGGAGTGACGCTATTTTGTCATCTGCAAGTTTCATAGTCAATGTATGGACAGCCGGCTCAGAAGTCTCTTCACCTTTAATATAGGCATGCTGTAAATGTACAAGAGACTGTCCTTTTTTGTCATTGTGCTTCTGTGTTCCTGTCTGTAATCACTGTGGCTCCGCAGAGACTGCTTCTTGTGAAGTATCATTTAGCAAATGGGAGTGTGCAGGACAAAGAGGTGTCAAGACTTACTCTGTAGAAAACATGGTGTCACTCAAATTTTTTAACCCATCGGTTAATTATACAAATATCTTTTTTCAGTCTTGGCTGATCATGTCGTAACCTTTCTTATTTAAAGTACAATGTACAAAACCAATTAAAAATCCATCTTCCTGGCAGAATACTGTGAGGATATAATTCAAACTTGGTTTTGCAATATATCTTTCCCTATGATCTGGAATCTGAGAATCTTTGATACTCCAAATGCTTATGATTAAATCATTACTCTACTGAAGGGTTTGTGGTTTTTTTTTTTAAATCAGTCATCATGTTTGAATGGCTGTAGAATCATTACCAAAGATCCACACTTTCAATAGAGTATGTGTGTGTATTATGGTCAGGAACCTGGAAGAGCTGATACCAATTGATCTTCCTTATCTGCACCAAACAGTTCAAATTCTGTAAACTTTGGTGTAATTTCAAGAAAGAGTTAAAGACAATTTCAAATGAAACACCAGCTGGATCCTCCATTCAAACTGAAAAATTCAATTGCAGTTTTACAGTGAAACAACTGTAAAAAAGAAAAACTACAGACCTTTAAAAGCCCCCCAGTAACTGCATCTCAGATCAGTTAATATTAAAACATTTGTTTTCCTTACCTGAAATCTCTGATTCCATTTGAAGAGAAGACATGCTCCAATTTAAACCTTCCTATTTATTTATTTATTTATTTATTCATGGTTTTTCATATTGGGAAGGCTATAAATTGCTTCTGAACTATGACATTTTCAATTTTATACTCCTGGTGCAGACCATCAATGAGAATACCTCATGCTCTGAAATATTCATCTGCTTTTTTTTATATTTTGAAGTTTCTTGCCTGTGTTTGTTAGTAGTCCGTTTAAATATATACATAATACACACACACACATTATGTATGTATAGTAAAAGTACTCCAGACAGATTAAGACAATTCCTCAGGTCCTGACATATAACCTGCCAGTCCAGGAAGATCTGACCTGTACAGTTCAGCTGCACTCTACTGGATCTTTCTGGCCTTTCCTGGACAAAACCTGTACTCCCATGTCATAAGGTAATTTATTTTTGATAGTAGGTTAGAAACTCATCGAACACAACAAAAAAATCTTTTAGATCTAAAATTCTCGTTGTTTATAGTTCCAACAATTTCCATTAACAGAGCAACTTTCATCCAGATTCCAAAGCACTTTGCAAATTATGTCTAACAGGAACACTCAGCCATTAGTGAGTTGAATGGTTCAGTTCTTCCTAACCATTTAAACTACACAGCAAATTACAGTGGTGGAAAATGATTCATCAGACTGAAAATGGTTTGTAAAAATAGGTGTTTAACTAAACAAGGGGGATTTTGATTTAAACACCAGCACTCGTACACCAGCACCTTACGGAAAGTTCTGTAGAAATTTCCAATGCCCAAGAAGTCACCTAGGATAAAAATGTGTCCTGTCAGACTGGATTTCTCCCACCATAAATGTGAACCTTCCCCTGACAATTTCCATCAGGTCTCAAGAATGAACCTGATCTTCTTTAGAGATTTATCATTCATGGTCTAAGCAGGTGTAATTTTTTTTTGTCTCATAAGATCTGACAAAGCTATGTGCCCAAAAAGTGCAGGAAAGCATGTTTTGACAAAAGTATAAAGTCTTTTTACAGGTTGTATGTGTTCCTGTTGGTGTCATGTACCAAGGGATAGTCACAAATGTTTATTTTTACCCAGGCCAAGTCCCGTAAGCTCCTGCAGAAAGTAGATTCTGATCACCTAGATTAAATTTCTGTTATGAAACATCCAGTAGGGAACCAATCCCCAGTATGGTCTCAGAAATGTGTGCCACACTAATGGCTAATATATAAAAACAAATCCATCCATGATTAGTAAATTAATACTGAAAAAACTAACTGCAAAACACAATATATTTTTTCTGTTCAGTGCTACATCAGTGATAGCTGCTAGTATTTCTATTAATTTCTTTCATTAGAGAGTGGTTTTAGTCAATGTATATTATCAAACAGAAAGTATCACTAGTCTTAGAAAAGTGAGAAATGAGGATGTGTAAAACCACTGCTGCACATTTACAGAAGGTATTAAACATGAAGGAAGGTTAGTAAAGTCTTTTCATGGAAAATTTACTCTTTTCAACTTGATGAAGTTATCTCAAAACCCCCCAAATTCAGGCTTTCTCAAGTTCGGGAGAGCTAAGATTGAATGACTGTGAGGGAAAATAAAATAAAAGCAATTTTTAAAAGAAGGCAATTTGAAACAGGAGACAAGTTATAGAACAATGTTCATGAACAGCAGGGAAATAATTGCTCAAGGTCTATAAAGCAACTCCCTTCCCTGACTGGAAGCTGTATAGCTGTCAGTTGCTAACTGAAATTTCCTTAGTGGATGGGCAATGGCAGCATGTTTCTGCTTTGGATATGGCAAATCTTACCAAGTACCTGTAGCTGTAAGCTTTAGTGATGATTTCAAGAGAGACATCCCTTGGGAATGGAGACCGAAAGGACTTTAATCACCTAGTACAGTTTCTTCTAAAACAGCATTTAAGCATGATGGAAAAGTATAATGTTTGTGTTTTCAGTTCTATCAGTAAAAGAAGACTTGGTCTTTATGACAAAGATTCTTGCATTTGTCACACCTCTAAATTTGTAAAACATGGGAGGACAACCTCTTTGTTTCTCATGAACATCAGTACCCCTATACAGAGACATGCATGTGTGCTTACCCAGAAAGACTAGCAGGAGATATGAACATAGACAAAGGGGACAGCAGAAATCAGCTTTTATGAAAGGAAATGATGGTGCAGGCTATTTTGCACTGGAAACACTCTATGGGTCAGATTAAGAAGTCCTGAAACAGCAAGGGTAATAGTATTGATTTGGAAGGAATGTCTGGTTAATTTTTCACAAGGCGTAGATTCCTCAAAGATCAATAACTTTCTGCTGTATCTTTATTCTTCTGAATAAACTGTGTCTGTCTAAGAAACTTGATTCCTAAGCTCAATTAGATTCATAAAACATTCACAGACATACACAGCACAAAAGAAACACAAGCTTTCCCAAGCAGCAGCGAGCATTTAACCCCAAGGTAGGACAAAGTGAGTTATTCTTCCTTGTAACAGTGTTGTCCTTGCACAGGGTTTCTTTTTCTCTTTAGTGCTATAATTTTCTTTATTTTTGTTGGTAATACACAAGCATCTACTCAGAAATTCTTTTAAAATTTTCCCTTTGTCCCATGAATATTACATTTATTGTATCACATTTTACATTTTTAAAGAATATGAAAGAAAGACAACTACTTTTATAAATGATACAAGCAAGGATGCACATGGCATTCCTGCTACGGTGGGCTGGCAAATGCTCTTTGAAGGAGAGATAACACTGCCAGAAGGACAACAAAAGGAAGAAATTGTGAGATCAATGTAAAATCAGGGAATTTTACTTAGAGGAGACTGGAGCAAACTCCACCTTGAATAACACTCCTTGAAACCTAGCTGTGCTATACTAGCTACTAAGTTAATCTTTCTGCATCTGATTTACTTAGCTCCATTGATTACCGAGCCCATGGGGAAATAAAGCTCTTGAGATAAGCACCTGAATTTGCATGTCTGAAACTAAATTGTGTAAATACCTTTCCTCTTTCTTTGGAAAGATGCTGAGTATGACTACACACCCATATTACACAACTCCTGATCTCAGTTACAGTTTTCCGAGTGTATTAAATTTGCCTTTGCATCATACAGTTTACTCTGTGCTAAGCTGGCCTCCAAGCAGATTTTGTGGTGTGCCAGGTGGACATAAAAACTAATCAAGAATTATATCCTTATTCGGAACTTCTTCAGCTCACATGAAAGCCCATAGCCCAGAGTTGTATCCTGAGTAGGAGCCTTCCCTAATCACATGAAAGTCAGTCAAGCAGTAGTCACTGCCATTCCTCTTCTTAAAGGCAGTGAATTAAATGACTTGTGAACAGCACTGCCCTCTCCTCCTTAATCTGCTTGCCCCTTCCACCTCAGTCTGTCTGTTATGAGCAATGAGTGAAAATGCTGGCAGACAGGACAATTTCACACCAACTGAACCCATTTTCTGCAACAATTTCTATGTCTTCTCCCCACCAAATTCATATTTTAAATGTTTTGCAGACATTCATAGACATTTGGTTCCTTTTGTTTTAAAAAGACTATCTAGAAGGTCTCTAACCAATTTGCTGTGGCAATAGGGAGGGAAGGAGAAGTAGTTAATTAGCACTAGAATAACACCCTCTCCTCCAGACACTGAACAATGAAGCGCAGGACTGGGATGCAAACCTGTGGTAGTAGATGTCACCTTGAGTACTGTTAGTTAATCATCATGTCTACACAGGCACAAACACATCCTGTAGTTGCAAGGCATGTTAAAACATACTTTGAAGCTTGAGAGTGGATTCAACAGTCCAAGTAGCTACAGCAAGCTTGGAGAATGATAAAGAAATTGTAAACTAAAGAAGGTTTTTTTTTCCACAGAATCAATGACAGAGACTGTATAAAAACCTGGATACATCATCAAACTTTCTTATTCTAAAATTATTTCTGATGAAACATTGCAGCAGTGAAGACAGGTAACCTCAGCAGCAGAGATGACTGTGGTGACAGAAATTTCCCTTGTTTTAGGTAACCAGCCGCACTGTTGGTCAGAATGTATAAAAAAAAATCTCTAAATCCTAAACTATATAGTTCTATTTTCTCTCATTAATTCAGTGTAGTGCTATCCGAGGTTTGGGTTTGGGGTTTTTTTTGTGGAAAACTTATAGCAACATGCAGGAAAAAAAAAACCAAAACACATTAATTTCACTTCCACTTTTTTTTTTTCTTCTGGATTCTGATTCTGATCTTTCAAATTTTACTTGACAAATTTTAATGTCCTTTAAAAAAATTATTGTGGATGTGGAACTGAAAAATATAACCCTAATGCTTATCACCTCCAATACTTATAGTTATCCTGCTTATGTGGTATCTCAAGGACAAACTGTAATAGGTTAGGAGCAGGAGTGTGCATAAGCACTGAAGTATGTCCGTATCTAACTGGAGTATATCTGTAACTAAGCAGATTCTATAAGACTGCAAAGGTTGCTTGAAATCTTATAATAATAGATTTTCTTATGAGCTATCTGTAATTGCCTAAACCTGATTTCACTCAAGTTACATTGGGAAACAGCTTTTCTCACAGTTAGGCAGCACAGTGTTCCAGCTCGAATCCATGCACAGGACGGTAAACCAACTTTGCATCCTACTACCATCATTAGCGAAAAGCCCTCCCACAGATGAGCCATTCTGATATATTTTTATTTCAGTAATGTATTGCACTGATTGTGGGAAAAAACCCTTTGCATTCTTACTTCTTAATGGGAGAATGATGGAAATAACAATATTCAAAGGTACCAAATTCCCTGTGGAATAACATGATGTCCTAGTTACCTAAATCATCCCAGATAAAGGATCTCTGACCTCCATAGATCTGCACTAAGGATGAGTTTGACATTAGGAGTAAAATTGCCACAAGTCTTACTTTAAGTTTCAAGGTGGAATGAAGTCGAGGCCAGTCAAAACCCACAAAGTTTCCCTTGGTTTAATGTCAAGTCTGTAAGCTTCCTGTAGTTTTCATGAGAGCACATACATCAGCCTGGGATTAGCAAAAAGAGCATCCACATTTTTGCCCTTCTATACCTTCTGCTGCGTTTTATACTTAGAGCAAAATTCGTGTTACCCTAAGGTTACATTATGAACACTTTGCAGCAATCTACTGAGAATAACCAGATAATATATATAAAAAATCATACTATGGTATTTTTATTACTGTATGTATTTTTTCTATACTTTTTCCAAGTACCATTTGAAATCTCTCATTGTATGAAAGATTGTGTCTTTGAATTTCAAATAAGAGAGGAAAATGCTTTTTCGAACTCTAATTTGTTCATAACCATTGGCACTGAACAAAGACAAAGCTAGTTTTTAAACCATGTTCTATAATAACAATAGGAACAAGAATAACATATGCTGAATGCCTAAGCAAAATGCCAACGACTGGAAGATTAAGGCTTTCTCTTGACTTCATGCAAAACATTTCACAGCCGGTATTTCAGCAGAAGCATGCTCAGTGCGAAACCTTGTTGCCAAGGAAAATCTTTCATTTTAACAGCTTTTTCTCTTTATCGGGTGTTTATTTCAGAATACAGAAGGGTTTGCGCAGAATATTTTGGGTTTCAGAGTATAAAAAAGAAACTCGTTCCTTTAACATACTTACTCAATTCGTCTTTTTCTTCCCTCAAGTAAATTGCTTTTATTTTCTTTTTTAAAAGGAAGAGCAGACTGGATGTAGAAGTGAAATGACATGGAAAAGATTAACTTTTGTAATTGATGACCAAATTCATCAAATACCAACACGTGCAGGACTTGGAAATCAATAGTCCCCCTTCCTCCTGTTCCATCCTTCCTCCCATCTCTTCCCCTGATCCTCTCCATTACAAATCCACTGCATTGCTGTCACTCTTGTCTTATATCCTGTTTGCCTATCAAAAGCAAACAAGATTCATTCTCTGAATCTTTTTCAAGTTGAAACTAGTGATGCTTCAGAGTGGTGGATGAGGTGGGATAAGCTTCCTCCCAAATAAATCTTTAGCCAATGCTCCAGCTTAGCCTCAGCTTTCAAGGTACCAACTGCTGGCCCTCTGGAGGCCAATGTTAGAACTTGATTACTTTCTATAGGGTCAGTATTTCACCTTCAGTTTATGGCCAAAACTCTTTCAAGACTTCTGAAGCTTTTTGGTAGAAAAAACAAAGTAGGGTTTTTATATGGAATCCATTGTATAGGACATGTTATTCCTTGCAAAAAAATGTGACAAATTAAGGCTTCTGCAAGTATTTGCAGGCAGTTTTTGCCTAGTTAAAAGCCTTCTGCAAGCTAGCTGGCATAGAAACTCCAGATGGGACATAAGAGTAGTGGGAACTTGCTACAGCTCTCCCTGTTTCCCTCTTTGCTCTACCAAGAATAATTTTCTAGCTGATGTAAGGCACAGTGCTGGACTTGGGAGAGGGACATTCAATGCTTCACTGCTGGAGTTTTGACCAGCAGAGCTTTTCTGGAGCACCCAAGAAATCCTTTAGGCATGGAAGGGCCCGGAAAAGACAGTGAGGAGCTAATGCAACACAGGCAATATTACAAGGTTGCTCTTGTTGCCGGTGTCAGGTTTTAATTTTTTTTTATTGCTTCTATCTGCACGCTATGTCAGAGGGCCTCTTGGGCGACACAGTACCAGTGACATCTGAGGGACCAGCTTGGAGGCAGCTGCTTTAAAAAATTCAGCCTCTAGGAATTGCCATAGTTACATTCATAAATGGATCAACTCTATCATTCAGAAGATCCTAGATACAGTGAGAGTTAACATAATTGTAAAGGAGAGCTACATGAATGAATATCTGAAGAACAATAGAAACAGCCCATGGGAGTGAAAGAGCTGGTACAAGAAGATTAAACTTGAACTAAATGCCAAAAGAGAACAAAGGAGAAATATGCTCCAAAACCACTTTGTGATGTATAAAACACTGATAAGAATACACCCCTAAAAATGGTTTGGATTATTACCTGTGATAAATCAAGCTGGTCTTCGTGTTTATGAGCCTCAGCTTTGTACAGCTTCCACAACAAATACTGAATAAACCCTACAACTGTACCAGTTTACTATTATTATTGCAATATTTCTAAAATGTAGCCTACTCCCATTTTTATTACACTTCTAGATCAGGATAAGTGAAAACTGCAGTCTTTTTATGATTTGCAGCATCCAGCCTTGCAGGAGATAAACTACCATAGGCTCCTGATCTTCAGATATACATTAATTTATTAAAGTTAGTAACTATACTGATGAAAATGCTGTTCATGATGCTAAGGTCTGAATGTTAGCACTACTGTGCAGACAGAGGTCATACAGAGTTCTCAATAGCCCCTTTCAGTGCACCTTAATCCATACTTAATCCCCTGGCTATTACAGGCCTACAGTCTTCACACGTTGCTCTGCCAACATACATCAATCCTGGTCTGGGAAGTGTCCTCTGTTATTCCCGTTCCACACCTTTCTTTAGGAGAAAAATGGATGTCATTCTTAATGGTATAGTGAAATCTGCAATGTGGATAAACTGCACCTGGGGGATCAGATTGAAGCCATTAAAATTATTTTCACTATGGGTCCTAATGCAGAACTGGAGCACTAATCTCCAGAGAAAAAGGACATATAGCCGATTTACCACTTTAGCCCCCACTTTTAGCTTTGATTTTATTATTTGTTTGCTCTGTAACTTTCATCTATTTCCTAGACCCCTGAGCATTCAGAAACTCTTGGCAACATAACTGCATTCAAACGTACTGCATCTGGCTTATAGCTCTGAAGTGTTCAGAACATACCTTCATTATCCAGACTGGAATTAATTGACTCTTTGTAGCACAGATTATATTGATATGAAATAGGCTATTATACAGTAGGAATACAGCATTTAAAAACCTTGTGGAATGGACAAAATGCTCACTAGCTTCACATTGATTTCTCCAAGCAGGAATCATGATCAAAAACTAATTTCAAGCTGAGTTAAGTTTCACTAAGACTGAATAAAGCTTTCTGTTAGTTCAATTACTACACACCAACAAGTGAGATAACATTCAAAGAATGGCATCTTGTTTGGAGTGATTTCCAGATCCCTGAGATTCTCTGAAAAACAGCTGGCAAGATTTACCAATATGCATTCAAGAAAACCTCAAAGCTTGAGGTGCACCACTTTAAAATTATTCTTTTGTTACTTAAAGCTGGGAAATTGATTTTCATGACTTCTTGTTAGTGGAATAGATGGAAGAATATAGATACTATGTGCTTCTTTTTACATATCTTTATTCTTTCTTCTGCGTATGAAATAAGAGATTTTAAATATTTGGAATATCTAAATTAAAGAGGCAATTAAAAGAGAAAAGTGTCATTTTTTTGCTTTCTTAAGGTTGAAGTCTGGCAATGAATTCAATGACTTCACTATATCCTTAAGGGATACTGAGTGTGAAGAGCAAACACCTCTGGAGACAGGTTTTGAAACATTGCATAAATCATGGTCTCCTGAAACAGTGGATGTAAACTGTTTTGATGGTTCACTGAAAAATGTTTCAGTGGCCATTTCGTATAAGAAATGCTATTTTCCTCCCTTTCTATTTGTCTTGGATGGAACACGTAAGGACTGGGAAATTGATTAGTGGTTTGGGAGAACCTGCAAGAAGAAAGCAAAAAGGAGAAAAAGGTACAGCAAAGGAACTGCACTTTCCCTCAGTCACCACAAGAGCCATGCTATGATCCATTTGGCTTTGATATTTTTCCGTCAAATATTTCCAGATATCTGCAACAACATGGTCTCATTGTCAACAAATATCAGTATATAAAGTACAGCATGTGGTTATGGGAATAAAACCCTGTAGTGGCTAGACAGAGTTGATATTGGTACACAAATGTTCAGGGTAAAATCTGCAATTATGTGATTGTAATTGTATCACAAAAGATATATTGGATGTAAGATATCTCCTCAATAAATTTCTCCTTTGGACCAAATTCATTTCTTCTTCTGAGGTATAGGTAGCATACCCAGAGTTTTGATTCTTAGATTCTCAGAATATGCCAGTCTTTCATCAGTAGCATTTATTATTATTATTATTACTTTCACAAGTCGCCACAAACCACAACTCTCTTCCGGTCTTTAGATGAATTAAGGAAGTAAAGTTACATCTACAGAAAGATAAGTAAATTATACGCATCTAAATCCTTAATGTGAAAATGTTTATGCTCTTAACTATGGATTTGTTGGAGATGTTCCTAATATATCCACATTTCTTTAACATTTATTATTATTATTATTACTTTCACAAGTCGCCACAAACCACAACTCTCTTCCGGTCTTTAGATGAATTAAGGAAGTAAAGTTACATCTACAGAAAGATAAGTAAATTATACGCATCTAAATCCTTAATGTGAAAATGTTTATGCTCTTAACTATGGATTTGTTGGAGATGTTCCTAATATATCCACATTTCTTAAAGTGTTAAAAATATCTTTCTATGAATGTTATTGTTTATGTGTATTATTGACTGAAGCCCTCTAGTTTACTTAACTGCAAAAAAGTTAAAGACTCAAGGAGGAGCAAGGCAAGCTTCTCTATATTTCCTGTCAGACAACTCACTCTTCCCTAGAAATAAAAGACGTATCTTTATCTGGATAATGGCCTTTTTTTTCATGAAAACTTAATGAATGAAAGCTGACCAAGAGAAATAATGAGTCTTGAAAAATAAAAATAAAACAAACAAATAAACAAAAAAACCCAAACCCCAGGAAACAGAAAATTAGTTTGTAAAATCCTTAGTGAGATAGGGGGAAAGGTATAGGACAGGTTAACTATGAAGTTGTTATCACAGCTCTCTGTGCTATTTCAAGTCTACTTTCGGTATAATCACTGCTATTGAGCTGATCAATGGGAAAAGAGAAAACAGGCCAGAAGGGACCACTGCAGAATCTAATCTGATTGCCTCTGCACTCAGTATACAATTTTACAGTGATATTCCTTGACCCAGACTCTTGTGTACTGTTTACTGAACTGAGCGGAAAGTAGGGTAACTCTGAGGACCTGGAAATTCTAGGAGGGACTGAAATTAATAAATTCAGGATAGTAATTAGAAGTTGTTTCTAGTCACAAAAGAAATAAAGATCTGAACCATCTTCCAGTAAGAATTAATAGTGAGAACAAACCCCTTTTCCAAGACATCTGTAGGCAGTGTAATGCGACATTATGAATTACATGTGTAAGGCACTATGAAATAATTGCCTGTTTTTATGGGAATTGTATTCACTAACCTTGGAGGTTCTTTCTAGTCTTATATTCTGTGTCTGTCTTTTTGATCACAACAGTGGGAAGGGTGCTCATGCCCTTGGCCTTTGTCCTGTGAGACTGAAACTCAATTTATCTTCATTACACAATCATCTAACCCTATCATTTGATTTTCTTTCACTTCTCTATGGACTGATTTTTCATGTGTTCATCTTTTTTTTGTAATTTTGTGCTTTAGCAAAGGTTTTCTTATCAATTCCATGTTTTTCACACAAAGTTTTCATGTTTTTCAACCCAAAGTAGAATATAAATTTAATAATATTTGAGTCAAGCTTCTAAACTCACACAGAGCAAGTAGGTTCAGAATCAGATATATCAAACATATCATCCCTATTTTAACACAAGGTCTTATAATATCAGGTGGACACTTGGCAAATTTAGAAACTTTATTGTACAGCTACGTGCATTTTAACCAAGTCTGAAACACACAACTAATATGATATTGTGGAAGGGTTTCACATAGTAACTTTGCTATGTCATGTTGGTAGCACAGTAGCAGCTAAGTAAATATGAATGCTTAATGGAGTATGCTGCTAGAGCATTGTATATCAAATTAATGGCCCTATTTATAACTCACATTAAATTTTCCATCATCTTGTTTTAAGACCGGAGGCTATTTTTTTTTAAGTTGATATGGAGTGTTCCTTTTTTTCACCTTCCTTTCTCAGTCCTGAGATTAAGCACCACATTTTGAGCTGGCATAAATTGTTATCACCCTTCTGAAGACAATGAAGCAATTCCAATTTACACTAACTGAAGATCTGTCCAAACAAAATGAAGAACCTAATCCCTAAAGGGAGGTAGGTACATAGCTTCTCTGACTACAGTGATAGCTGGGAGTGTGAGAACATTTTAGGATTTAGGCAGAGGTGGCTTATTTGTACAACTAATTTCTGTAATTAGTGGTGAAATCTTACTTCCATATGTTAGGGAAAGCTATCCTTGTAGGATCCTACACAAGGCACCAGGCATTAAAAGATAGGATGCTAGCAATTATACATCAGTAACTTTCTTATATTGACAGTAAAAAGAAAAAAAAAACAGTCTTAAGTTTTAAACTCAGGAAAAGTGGCTGTTCATGTGCATTGTTCATATTCTGTGTGAACTTAAATAGCCATGCCTAGCAGCAGTACAGTTTAATAATTCATTATATCATACTATTACAGTACTGTTTTCTCCCATTTGCAAAGGTCTAGGTATCAGCACTGGAAATACCATGTGATATAAATTATCAAGAATATTTCATAAGCAATAAAAAAGCACACAAAAACCCCAGTTCTGGATACTTACTTGACTTCATACAGTTTCTCCCTACACATAACAAATTTACCGAATAATCAAAATGGGTTTATAGGCCCTTAATGATGGCATGAAATCCCAGGGTCATTTATCCACAATCAAACAATGTGACCTTTACATAAACTTGAAGTCCTGACAGTCACAATGACTGTAGATCAGCTTACGGTATCATTGTACCATCGTAGCAGATGTTTGCAATTGTACTTGTTCCACCACCTCTCTAATGATGTGCAATTGTCTTGAGGGAGAAGCAAAAAATCAACTTAATTTAAGGATCGAAAAAGTGTTTGTTTGAACAAATTAAGAAAAGATAGACAAAGCAGACAGTATGAGATCTCTAAATAAGGTAAACCTCTAGGGATGAATTAGTTTGACTATATCTTTCATTAAGCTTACAAAAAAACAGAGCTGCCAAAAGTACATAATAATATGAATTAGTGTATCTATTCATGTTTTCGCTGTTTCATCTCAATCAATATTAACTTAATATTAAGTCAACATAAATCTAGCTGCTATTCTCAAATGTGTTTCATAGCCACTTCCCTGCAATGAAGGATGCTTTCATTTTATGCTTCACATAGCACAAAAGGATGCATTTGCATCATACCTTCCTCATTTCACCTCACCTCCCAACATTGTTATCATTTTGATGACTTTTTATCCTGTTTCCAGTGATACACAGCCCATAATTATGCTCACAGACCAGAGGCAAAGGAAAATACATCAAGTTAACAACAATTTTGTTACTGATTTTTAAGAAAGAATGGAGGGGAAAAGTAAAAAGAAAAACTTCTTTAAATAATTCCATTAGCAGTTTTTAATTTTAAGACTACAGAAAGGTTGTTTCATCAAAAAAAATTTTCTGCATGGTATAGTAAAATATCGCTTTGTAGAGTTATATTCTGATATAATTTTAATGCAGTGCTTTTAGATTTGTATTTCATTTTTCTCCCTTGCTGGTAACTTTCCTCCGATAGTCTCTGTTAGCATCTTAGGACTTATTGAGAACCAGATTAATAACTCTATGTATCCTCTTATTTTGATTTCTATCAAGTTGTAACCCAATGTTCATTAGTGTCGAAGTTTTTTTAGAAAAAAAAAGACATTTATTATTCTGAAAATCTTAGAACCACAGCAGAAACAATGTCAACTAACATAACAGAACTTTAAAAACAGGCAATCTACTTTTCCAAACTTCCCAAATCCAATAGCCCTCTCTACTTCTTATTCACTGTACAACATAATCCTGCCAAGGCAGCAGATGCCCTAAATTCCACACAACAGCATTTCACCTAAGCGGGTCTCTGAGGACTGGAAATTCCACATGAAGCTTCCCTGTACTCAGAAATATTTCCTCCTGCAATTTCTTGGTGGGAATTTGCTGGCAACTTTTTTTGGAATAGCAAAAATCAAACCAACGTTTGAGAAAGAACAGGTGTTGATAAGCTTTTTAAATCCAAAAACTGTTGACAGACTTTGACAAACTTTCTGAGCTTGTTCTCCAAATATGGAAAGACCTTCTACCCAATGGTCTACATAACTCCTTCCCATCCTTTACTGCTACAAATATATATATTTAAAGTGTGCACACAGACATACACGTGTGACACACACACATGCGTGTGCACTGACAAACGCTCAATTCTATAATGTTTCAATTAACAATCTCCAAGTCTCTTTTATATTTTATGTTCCGATATTTACTTAAGATAGAAAAAGCTATGAAATAGAAGTCTAGCTAGGCTCTTCCAGACACTGAATTAGCGTCACAATTGAAGGCCACCATGTGAAAGCTGTACGGCTCCCTAAGTGCATCTCCTCTGTCTCACCTCCACCTCTTTACAATGACTAAATCACTCCTTCAAATACTCTTACATACTCAGTACCTTTAATACATGAGAGCAACAAATTAGAATAACGTGCCCCAGAAAATAATGTTGCTAATGGTATAGCCTTCTGAAACAGGAAAGACACTGACTTAAATTGCCAGTTGTCCTAGGAAACAGACTGCACTATCTGCTACAGAATAAGGCAAAAACTCTCTAAATTCATTGCCAGTATAACCAGGGAGAGGGAAAAGGGTAAGACAGGACTTTTTCCTGACTGCAAATCTGGAAATGGGTCTAACTCTGACATAATATTGGTTTAATAAAAGTGGGTTTAACCGTAACATAATTCCAACATAGTGAGCAAAGCACACCGATCAGTCCAGTTGAGATTTCCCGGTACTAGTAGGTGCACAGAAATATCTTACCTATGGACTGACTGGGATTCTTGAAACACCTACAGTTTTCATGACTCAGGGAAAATATTTCTTGCCCTTCTTCAGCTCATTCACTCCAAGAACAAGAAGTCATCAAGGACATCAGTTCCTTCTTTCGGTCGCAAAACAGACTCCTTCTTCCAGTAACACATAATTCAATGCACTGATAAAGCCGATCCAATGCATTTCATTTTATACCTGTGCCAGCTTTGGACAGATAATTTATAAAGCAAGCCTATGGTTGTAAAAAAGGGCATTGCATTCTCATTTGTCTTTAAACTGTTTGAACGTTTCAGTGTTGTACTGAGTTCATGAGTAGTCCAGCATTTCCACACAATGTGCATTACGTGCATTAAGGTATCAACCCAGTACAATGCATAAATATGACTTTGACTTTGAACATGTGAGTTGACTCTTTGAAGACATGTTCAGCAGAAATGGTCAGAGAATAAGATTTTTCCTGAAGTTAACACCTCTAATTTCCATTGAACTACCTGAGACAGCTATGAGCAAATGACAACAATAAGCAGAGGAGGTCCCACAGCTGCATGGAATGCTGTTGTTCTTGAGGGGTATTTTAACTTTCTTCAAATTTAAGAGCAACAAATCACTCAAAGTCCATATTCTCATCAGCCTGCTCTAATCTCAGCACTTTAGACTTGTGGATGCTGATATGTCAAAAAAAAATTTCCTCTTTTGGCTCAAGGTGCTCATCAGCCATCTGGAACTGCTTCCCTAGTCTCATCCATTATGTAAATGAGATGTAGTATTCATTATGTTTGATCTACTGATACTAATACATTAATGTGGATGTTACAGCTTGAGCCCCTGAGAAGGAATTGGCTTCACATCACTCACTGGCTTGAGATCACATCCCATTACTTTTAATGGCCCTGTGGCATTTAAGGTCACTTGATTCTTAATACAGCAGATTTCTGTGATGTCAGTAAAACGGTAGCTACCCCTCCTCATTTCCTTATCTTTCTTTTTCTCTCCCCAAGAAATTATAGTATTTCAGACCATTGCATTTCTCATTTGTTCTATGAGATTCTAATTTCTTCATTTACCTTCATGCTTTTTTACTCTTTGAGAATAAAATAGCTGAAAAGATCTTTCTCTATCCTAAAATAAAGCAGGGGGAAAGCAAGATTTAAAATATCAGGGAATTTGTTAACATAATTAGTAAGAAGATTTACACAGGAGCTGAAAAACAGTTCTGTTCAATGTTTCATCTGTCTTTGATTTTTGATACGTTAAATGAGACAAATTCAGTCTGGTAATATCATACCTGTGTAAACAGTCCTTAGTCACTCAAGTGAGTAAGTTGATATCAATGTGTAAATAAGCATTACAGCTCTGTCCTTAAAAAACAGGGTTTGAAAGTGCTGCAAACTCACTCAGTCACAATTATACCTATGAATTACCATGCAGGATTGAGCCCTGTCAGAATAGGACAGCAGACTTTGATGGAAACAGTAGGCATATTCCAACCCAGTACCATTTAACTTTTAAATGAAGACTCGCTGCATGTCAGGGATTTAACATGCTTGCTCAATATTCCAAATCACCTATAGTGTAAAAAAGAAAAGAAAAGTATAAAGTGCAATTAAAATCTGTCATTTAGCATGAATAATTTAAATATGATTTTCCTGTATCAAAAAGCTGCTTGCCAAATTCAGAGTGGAAATGAACTTTAAATGCAATATAAGCTTTCAGTGAGCTTTATGCAGAGAACTATCTGACTAGAAAATATAACCAAATTGTTTTTTTTCAGTTATGGAAATGCATTGCAATCAGTCAAGAAAAGTAAAACATGCCTCTGTATTGAATGAAGTAAACATGCATGTCATTAATAAATAATCTCAAAACTCTGCATTTTTTTCTTATTCAAGTAACCGTTGGCTACTTGAGCAATCCCAGGGTCTTGAGCAGGACTATTTAAATGAGAAGGGACAACAAGATGGGTTTCCAGCAACTACTCCTTTGAAGATGATAGGCTTGGCAGAACATCTCAGTTCATAATTTTTAGCATCGTATAAGGCTACAGCATAAGACACATTTAATAAACATACACATGATAATTTTCAAAACGAAGGAACTAGCTAGATCTAAATTTGTCCATGCTGAGGTTGGTTCATCAGGTCATAAATGATCAGATGTAATAATGTGCAGTTTGCGATTAGGACAGTTATAAACATATTATTTTCCTCTTTTGGGTTATTTTTCCATTTTCTTGTTATATATCTGTATTTATCATCTTGAAACAAACCATAATGTTTTGCCTCAAAGTAAAATGGTGACAAAAATATATTTTTGCATTCTCTGTTTTATCATAAACAATATTAATAGACATTCATTTGCATTTTCAATTTAAACCCAAAATGAGAATGATAGATAGAACAAGTTTCTGCAAGAAATGGTCTCCTTTCACATCCTGGAAGAATCTTCACTGATATGAGCAACTGTAAACAAACTACACAATGAGATTATTCTGTAAGACTAGCTCTCATATGCCCTATAGTTGATTCAAGGATAGATTAGATGCTGGCATTTTTTGCATATTCAGCACACCCATATTTTTTTACACCAATCTTCAGTTTAGCAGGGAGAGAGAGATGTTAACAAACAGTATTTATTCTTGTTTGGTAAAGAGAGGTTTTCTTGAATTTTAGCTCTGCTACTCTTTATCTGCTTTTTCACATTATTGCTGCACATTGTTATTTTCATGCTTTCTGAATGCAGTCACAGGGGTGGCATTCAACTTCATGCCTAAACTATCAAATTCAGTATTTTTCTTTAGTCAGCATATGCTATTTAGAGTTTGTTTGTGTGGCAGTATATGATATGCACTTTCTACCTGCAGTAATATCTAATTACAAACACAGTTCTCCTCCCACAGAGTGCTGGAGACTTTTGAACAAATTATGCTTTAACACTGACACCAAATGAGCTTGCAAAATTTAAAACAGAATTGGTTTCAGAGTTTTGCAAGGGAAAAATAATGCCATTTTTATTGCTGCTGTTTACTATGTTGTTATTCACTGATGCTAAATGTCAGGTATGAAGAGTCACTGTTACCAATTAACAGTTTAATTAGAATTGCAAAGATATCTTGTAATTGTGCTCTTATTTCAGTCAGCTGCAAAAATCTGCTACAGATACAAGTGAAATAAGAAATAAAGTAAACGTACTAGAAAAATAATGCCATTTTTATTGCTGCTGTTTACTATGTTGTTATTCACTGATGCTAAATGTCAGGTATGAAGAGTCACTGTTACCAATTAACAGTTTAATTAGAATTGCAAAGATATCTTGTAATTGTGCTCTTATTTCAGTCAGCTGCAAAAATCTGCTACAGATACAAGTGAAATAAGAAATAAAGTAAACGTACTATTTTAAATACATTTTTCAAAGCTGTCTTACTGATGTTAAAATATACTGATTAATTCTTGACTGGAACATTTTATAGAACAACACATGCATAGAAACAGAAGATTACCAAATATCATGGCACAGCTGGAAAGGAACAGACTAGTAACACACTGGTTTCAAAACAGGCTAATTTGATCAGAACTAAACTAATAGCTTTGAATTTCTGCAGCAAGTGCAGTTTGCAAAGTCAGATTAATCTCATTGAATTCAAACTTGTATTGTACTTGTTCACAAACAGAAAGGTTCATTAATTCGGATTCAGCTTGTAAGTTACATATAAGATCCAAATATTTGAGAGCTGGGACATTATTACAGTTTTGCAAAATTCTGCAATTTCCATTCTGCAATATACTGTGAAATAGATTGCACCCGTGCCAATAACTATAGTGAATACAGGAAGTAAAAGCATCATTTTTTATATCTCAGTTGTGTACCCCTAGTTTTCCATCTGCTCACAGTGCAGGACGGGTTGTTTTGGTCTGCATTAGAAGTAGAGGATCAAGTATCAGCATCCTCTGAATCTCAAGCGTTCCCCATGCCAAAACGTGGGTTTGCTTCCAAGTAGTGTAGATACTTAATAAGTCCAGGCTTGAGAATGGGCTGAGAGTTATGCTTGAAAGCCATGTAGACATAGTCAGAAGCAGGCTGCTTTGGTTCCTCAGGTAAGTCAATTAGTAATATATATTTTTATTTGTTCAGTCATGTTATAAACAATATCCTTTAATGAGCCATAGTGGGAGGCATTACATTATCTTTACTTCTGACATCATGGTATGATTTTAATTATCTGTGTTAGATTTGAGTGAAAATGGACTGATGTGAAAATTCAGCAGTTTTTCAACTCCAGTTACAGATAAGGGTTTTTTGTCTATTTAGGAAGGAGAAATGAAAGATAATTTTATAACAGGAAAATGAAAAAGCTTGGCAATTTTAAAACAGGCTTAAAATTTTATAAAAAAAACAGCTTTTGTTTCTATATGCACGATGATGGTATGACTGTTCAATTTAAAAACAGACAAAAAAGAAAGAGTGCAAGTCTGGGTGTGAAGATCTCTGAAGAATTGATCTGAATTGCTGATTCTGTCTAAAGACAGATGAGATAGGGAAAATAGTTTGCAAAAGAAGCAAATCCTGAAGCAGGTCCTAACCTCTGCTTGCAAGCTGAGAAGATCAGTTTTCAATGAAACAAGGCTGCCTGTCTACAGAGCAACTTAGGAGTAGATTTGGAAAAACTGTCAGAGAATATGCACTGGACTGAAGAAATCTCCCTGAAATCATACTGAAGCCTTTCTGGATGGATGGGACAAGGCAGATTCTGCATTTTCATACCTGTCAGTCTGCTCAGAAGAGTGCTATGCCCAAACTGTGGTAAACACATTGCTATTATGTGAAAAAGGGTCTCTACTCTCTGGGAAAATGGGTCTCTAACGTGTTTGGCCCTCATCTTGCTTTTCTACCTTAAGTACTGATTCTTGATGAGGTTGATATATGTTGTAATTGGTGCACTTGCTACTAATAACACTCCCTAAATCTATCTGGTCTTTTTCCAACAACCAAATTCTAAAGAAACTACTGGTGAAACAACTCATGGCTCGTGAAGCAGAACTTCTGTGGAGGGAAGGACAGGGATGGCTTCTCTTTCCAGTGAAAACAGCCTTCAAAGTCATTTGTCCAAGAATCATCTGGGAGTTGTAAGTCTCTTATTACAAAAACACAGATGTTGGGACTGGAAATTAATTTTGTGGCTTTGTTTGTCACCTTCTGGAATGGAATTAAACCAGTGCCCTGAAGACTGCTGTCTGTAAAGACTAGTCTGCTTTCTTGTTTGCTGATTTGTTCTTCCTTCAGCAGCATCCATGCAGTGTGAAAATGAAACATATCCTCCCTGCTTCAGTAATGCTGAACTCCACTGGTGTTCCTGCTTTCACGGAGTGGGAGGAGGCAAAGATCTGGATGTGCCGAAATTTCTGGCAGCCATACCAGTTCCTCTTTACTTGTTGCTACGTTTTGTTCAAACAAAGCCATGTATACAATACAAAGGCAATTTCAACCGTCTGCATTCTGTTAATCAACATCAGTACACATCACAGCAGCTTAAGCAAATTGGTTTTTTGGTACATGACTCGTTGCTGCAGGTGAACAGCGTGTGAGAATATACTGTCAGAACTGCACCTAGACAGGGAGCTGCAGAGAATGTCCCTACTTTAAAACCACTTCATTCTCATTCTCTTTCTTCACAAACAGTACTAAATTGAAGACTATTAGCTGCATAAAATCCAGACAGGGAATTTCAAGCTGCTGACGTTGTGGCATTGAATATACAGAGCTCAGCAGCAAGACACTAACAGCAATCTGAAACAACCTTCACTAGACCCCCCATCTAATAACTACGGATTCAGGGCATCGTTGGATGTGCAACCTCCCAAGGTTATTGAATAACAATCCTATTTCTGCTAATAGTAGATGTTCCTAGTTCTCTTATAATTAGCCACCATGGAGTTTTTACGAAGGTTATTGGGTTGAAAGTTATTGTTGTGATTTGTTTTAAGGAGAAAGGAAAACACACACACACTTACACACACTCACACACGCATAGAGCAGGGGAAATTATCCTTCTACCATTCATTAGCAATAGTCACAGTTACCTCCCGTATTTTGTGTGCATATCGAGGGCCTTTTATGCTCTGCATCCTCTGAGTGATTATTGTGCTGGGAGAGGCTGGGACCTGAACATCTGCAGCTCCCCTAAAGCCGGTTAAGTCAGTTCACTCTGCATGATCTGCAATGGCCACCTAACTTAAACACAACAGATATTCCTGAGTCTAGCGGGGAGAACATTAAATCTTTCCTCCAGCAGAAAATGTGATGGCACTTCCCACTGAGTGAGGCTGTTCTCTTTACATTGCGAACTGCAAATGGCTGGAGAGAGCAGAGGTCCTCCTTAATCAATAGTGATCTTTCTCATTTATTTGGTTTTAAATAAAAGTTTCACAACTTTGCCTGGTGACTCAACAATGGTGTGGTCAGCAAGCTGGCATGACATCACATTGATGCCCTCTGTTTTAGACTTCCCCCTAAAGATCAAAGGAATGAGGCGTGAATAGATAAACAGGCTCATCAATAATAATATCTTTTATTTTCCAGACTGATGAGCCGTAAGTCAGATTGTTAGCACACTGTGATGCGTGGAGGCAGGCAGGTTTTAATACCCATAAAGACAGCTGTATCTGCAACATGGGAAGCTTAAATTTTAGTTTAAATATTTTGAGGATGAATACTGAAATGACAGATTCCACAGTGCTTCTACCATAATAAGCCCTGAAAGCCGTAACCAAAAAAGCACAGACTGGATTTGGGTCCCAACTGGTCTATTTTTTCACTGCTGAAGAAAAGTAGATCTCCGTTCTGGTGCTCTGTAGAAATCTGACAAAAAAGTGTTGGCTGGGGGGAACATGCTGCAATAATAAGAGTGCTCTGCACAGTCTCAGGGATGTGTGCTTGCTTTGAATGCTCAGATCCATGCAAACACATCAGCATCCGTCTGCCACTGCCCTTGCCTTCACCAGTGACTGCATCGCTTGCATTTTAATGCAGAGATCCTCTGCAGAGTTTGCCTAAGTAGCACGCAGAGTTTGTGAAAATGAGTTCAATTACTCTCCCTTCTGGTCCTTCCAAAGTCTCAGAAAGAAACAAAAAGTAGGATTTCTGGATGAACATCAGAAAAAACACAAGCTCTTTTTTCCAATCAGGTAAGACTCAGTGTTTTTAACATTTTCTGTTTGCGAAGGTCTGTGTCATGTGAATAACCATGAAGTTATCCAAACACAGAAGATGCATAGCTCTGCAATCATGTCATTCATTTTCTAAAACAACCAGAAAGCACCACACATTTACCCAGTAGATAACTCAAGCTTCTTTTCCTATAGTATTCCATTATTAACAAGAAGATTTCTTCCCTAAACCATAAAAATTGTTAGTACATACTGCAAAATTCTCAGCCCACCTTTGCTAAACTAAACAAATATATTTATAAATTCCAAATGGAAAGCCTCTTAAAGCCACTTTTAGAAACATATTTCTGTCATTTGAGACACAAATTTCTTTTCTCATTGCCTAAATCTACATTTTCACTTCAAAGGCTGCTATTTTGCATTCAGTTCCTGTATGCTCAGCTATTGTTTCCCCCTATCACATTGTTATCAGATGTTCTGCAGGTTGACAGTTATTACTATGTGCCAAGAGAAAATGAAGTCAGCACAGTTACATGTGCTTTTTCCATGGCCAGTATCCATGATATCATCCTAATCAGTGTATCATTCAACAGACTTCTCACCTCATTTCCAGGCTTGATTTAAGATACATTTTGAAAACACAAAATCAGTGTGTGTGTCTTTCTGTTCTTTATCTATTCTAGTTCAGAAATAATTTTAAAGTTACATATTGCTGAGGCTACTTGTGATTCATTAAACTAATGTTCTACTCCTGGCAAATGACCTGTATCCTATGAAAGGATATGAAAAGTAGAAGGAAGCTAGACTTGATTATTTCTTTTTTTCAAAGTGACACCAGAAAGATAAAATTTGTGTATGAAATGTGAGGAAAATTTATTGGTAGTGTGCAATACTGCTTTAGTATTCAAAAACATTTTTGCTTTGTATTCCATCATCTTAGACAATGTCTCTGGATTTTCCCATCTTTCTTTAATTCTTTTTTTTTTCCTGATTAGGTGATTTTTTTTTCTCTGACATGACATTGTAGTGTTCTGATACGTCAATATATGTCTGCAGTCCCTCTGCAGGAAGGTTTAGCAAGTTTGTGCATCTTTACACATGCACAATTATTTTAACTTTTAAATGCATATTTTATATTAGAAATGTTACGTTAACATTTTAACTTTATATGTCATTGCATATTTTGTATTTATATTTTAATTTAATATATATACACACACATATATTGTGGTGTTGGAACAAGATTATTTTCAGGGTCTCAGCTTTTCTCACTATATGTGTGATTAGAAACTCCGCATGATTTTTTTAAAAATGAAATTATATGTTATATACTGTTGGAAGCTAAGAGGCATTGTGAAAACACCAAATAATTTGAAACCCAAAATAGAACTATTTATTGTCAGTAATGAAAGTTAGAAGATGATTTTTCAACAAAGACTAGGTTTTCTCAAAACAAAAAATAAATGTAAGAGGAAAAAAATTCATACACTTTCACTAAAACAAGATTTTTTTTGAAACATAAAATTATTGGTATTGAGAAATTTATAAGAAGAATACATATTAGCTCACTGAAGTTCTGATATATCTTCTGTGCATATTAATATAAAGTTGAACTATCTGGGAATATTATTTCTACTTATTCTTCCACAGAGAAAAATGCTGGTTTGTTTCATTCAAAAGACTACTTAGATTTTGAAAAATCTTTGAATGAAGATGGTCAAAAGAAGCAAGTGGAGTAGAGAAATTAGAAATTTTAATCTTCAATTCAAAGCAGCTCCACTTTGAAATTCTTAACATATTAATGGTAATTTTAAAATAAACTGTAAAGATTAAACAAACATTTCAGAATTATCAGGTTATTTCAATTTATTGACCAAGTAATTTGGTAGCTTAATTTTTCTTTAATATTTTTGTTTATATCTTTGATGATTTTGTTGTGTAATTCAATATGAAAGGACATGGATAGCATTAAAAAATATGAAATATACTTCCCAATCAGCTCTAAAATAAAATTTCACCTTTGTGTGAAGTAACCCGCGCAGAAACCTATCTCTGCAAAAGTTCTTTCCTATGACAGTGCAAGTATTAGTCTGTCCAAAATAATAACTAATTAGGCATACATCTAGAAATCAATTTAATAAATATGCAGAAGCATTAATCTCCTTTTATATATCATATTCCACATTTAGTATAATTAGAACAACCATATATGTTACCAGGTGATTACATGTTATTATTACCATTACACAAGTTATAAATAAATCTACATCTTAGTGGAATGATAGAAGCTGCACTTATTGAACTTAAAGTTATCACTGTTTATAACTTTCACAACCGACTACATTAATCAAATTTAGTTTTAATATGTGAATTCTGTCTGCTAAAAACCCTACAGTTTTCTTTGTTAAAAGGCTTTATTAAACAGCTTTTGAAAAAAAACCAAATTTTTGTGTTTTCAAAAGAATAGTTTTCTTTGATAAATAGCCATAAGTATATGGCTAGGAAATTAGTTTTTTCTAACCTGAATGACAATAGCATTATTTCTAATTGTGGATAAAGAACACTACAAAGAAGAACAAAAAAAAAAGGAGGAAACTGCAAAAAGTATCTACTGGACAATGATGAAAAAGTTATTTTCTGGTTTGCCTTTTCCGTGAATCAAAATGGGAATTTCATTTTGAAAATCACAAACTATTTCCTATAAACTAACAAAATACTGTTAATACACTCGTTTTTCAGAATACTGTTTAAATTGAAATACAGTTTTAAAGTAGAATGAAAATTTTAAATCAGTTTTAAAACAGTAAATCTGTCTGTTTCTGAAAAGGAGTGTTTAGAATTTTAAATGTTGACATAGTAACTTCAACTGAAATTAAATTTTTATAAGTTTTTAAATAACAAAATTTTGGCTTCAACTTATGCAAGAAAAGAAATGAAAAATAAAGTCTTCTATAGCAAAAAAAGGATTATCAAACAACACACTACTATCAGTTTTCATTCTGATGTCACTTGATAATGAAACATGTTAATTGGAAGTTTATCCTTCTGAAAAAAATAGCAAAGAAAAACCATACAAAAACCTCTGAATTTGTGGCTAAAAAGTAACAGATCTTCTTATCAACAGGCTTTCTTCTGTAGAAAATGGAACACCTTAATGAAGAAAAAAGACAAGCTCCTCAAAGCAAGAAAAAGCGGGGAAGTAAGATCTTTTTATGTTTTTATTTATTTTAGAGCTCATTTGACCTAGCCTCCAGCCCAAAGATCAAAACCAACTAGTGAGCCACTGGAAGTGCCCTCCTTTGTAATGCACTAAGAATTTCAGGACCTGATTTTTCTCTTTTTATTACACAGCAAATCATCATGGAAAACCTCACCACCTCAAGCATTTCTAAGCAAAGACTGATCAAAACTTACAACAGATATTCATAGGCAATGTAGACTGGAAGACAGACAAGAGACCCTCCTCTTCCTCCTTAGTGCTGCCAGGGTCCTGATGGCACCCGTAGGGCCTGACTGCCCTGGTGAGTCCCCCAAGACCCCCACGCACCCTCTGCCCAAGCCCCAGGTCTCCATTTCATCTTCAGCTGATGATATCTGGGAATGGCTCAAGGGAGAACAGGGCCACAGCTTGCTCCTGGCACCCAGTTTGGGTGAGACTACACCAGCTGGGAAAAAAAAACAAGGAAGGGGAACAGCATTACCTGCCTGAGCATGAACTGAGTCATTTGCCCTCAGATGCAGAGAATGGGTTCTGGCCTATTTTATTTATTAGTGTAATATTAGCCTGAGACACCTCAGGGACTATTTCTCTTGGACTGTTTCTTTTGGGCTCTGTGCAGAGTAAATAATACTGAGTATGTGAAAGTCAGATGATTGTCATTATGGCTAGATGACTTTCAAGACAACAATGAAAAACCTCACAAACCTCGAGTCTGAGCCCTCTCTTATGAGCCAGAGCACTAGCTTAATAAAAGAAAAGAAACCTCTTGCTGTTTAGGATTCATCAGCACATATAGTTTTCCTGACTTCTTTTTTGGCATAGAAGTCAATATGCTATTCTATAGTCCCTCATGCAGACGCCAGGTTTCAGTGCTAGGCTGTACTGAAGGTGGGAATCAGAGCACCACACATCTTTGCTTTGTCATGGAATCTGTCCACCAGGAACACACGTGAAGAGCCATAGGCTCGCTGTGGGAAAGGGAGACCAAAAGAGTGAAAACATGTATTTCTGTTATACCACAGCTACTCCGATCAAATGCACTTCCAAAGTTTGAACAACAGCAATGAACTTCTGCTGTGATGCTCCCTGGAAAACACTTCAGAAATCAACACAGTGTGCACATTTTAAAGCAAACTGCAGCTTTCTAGGAGCTTCTCTATTAGACACTTAACTGCTTGTAATCATTCTCCTACCAAAACCATTCCTTCTCTAATAATTGTAATATTAAACAGTTTGTATTTGACAATGCAGTACTGCAGAGAGGCAAAGGCTGGCATGAATCTTACTGTACTAATAATACTTAGCATGATTTATTGTTCTATAATTGTGCATTTCTTGAGAATTAATCCCAAACTGGGTGACATTTGTTACATTCTAAACCTACAGCAATCCATGTGGTATGACAATGTTTGCTTGCCTAATCTCTTTAGATAGGTTTGGCCACTCGTTCCAAGATATGACTGCTATATTTGGGGGAAAGAGGAGATGAAGGAGAATGTCTCTGCGATAGATATTTTTATTAATTCAACTCTTCCGCCATGTAAATAGGAGATCAGAATTGGTGTAAATTACGTTTTCATATACTTTTCACATATACTTACCATAAAATCAGTGCCTGCTCTCCCTTTTCCTCTTTCCCCCTCAATCCGAATCAAACTTTTACAATATTCTGACCCTATTTTATATTGTTCATCTGGCAGATAGCAGTTATAAACAGTGAAAGATAAAGAACATGAGGTAAAAAGTAGGGGTATATTCCAACACAGTGCAATATATTCTGGGAATAAACAAAATCATAAATTCCAATATTGGGATGAGAAGTTCAATTTTTAAGACTTCTCACTGAACAATTTTCTTTTTTAAATAGTAGAAGTTTTGCTTTGAGAGTATGGTTTCATGGCCCCAAGACCCAGAAGAATCCTGACAAATATTCAGTGTTTAACTGTACTGTTTAACTTGAGTCAAATTACTAGATTCCTACAAGCAATCAGGAAAATAGGTATCTGTAGAATTCAAAACAACCTTTGGAATCACTCTGCATGAGACAGTGTGAATCCATGGTACTTTAACTGCTGGCTGCTGAAGGTGTGTTAAATGCCTAAATATAAATGAGGTACATTGCATTATTAGCCCTTACTCACAGTAGACTAGTAGGCTACTTTGCTTAGCCTCCCAGGCTCACTGCATTAATGTGGGCCTAAAATCTCCTTTTAAGCACTTATTTTCATATTACTTTTCCTAACTTCTTTGTTCAATAAAGAATTCAAAACCAAGATTTGCTGCATCGTGATCTATGCTTCATGTCAAATGAATTAAGACTACCCTCATTTCCTCTCCTGACTTCAAGAAATACAGAATGCTTCACCCACACACATTGTCTTTCATACTGGGTTCATAAAACACCTTGCAAATGCCATTCTGTTGACTTATGTCACTATTTAGCTATTGATCCTGTCTTACCCTTATTAAGATGAGAATTGATATGAGCGTGCTAAGCTGAGGACTTTCACAATGCCTGTTGTTTTCATTTAGGTCTAGTTTAACTTTTTTATGACCTTTAACAGAACCAACTACTTTTAATTCTTTAAATCTCTGAACTGTTGATTAACTACTCTTTTTCTTTCCTAGGAAAGTGAAAGACATCTGAGAGTTACACTGTTCAACGCCTTACTAGGAGTACCAGATGTTAACTGGGCAAACCTTTGTCATGAGGGAGATATGTAAATGATATTTTAGGAAGATTGTTCATCTTTCAAAGATTAGAATTAGATAATACTATAGTGAAATCTACAGTTGAAGGCAGTCAACAATATGCAGCTAAGTATGTACGACTGAACCACCTTCTCTGTTTTTGTCTTAATGCAAATGCAGAAATAAAGGTAAATATGGTAATACAGGTTATGCAGGTGAGTTGATTCAAATGAGATCTTCTCCTTCAGTCTCATAACACAGTCATTGACACCATGTTGTGGTTTAACCTCAGTCGGCAACTGAGCACCACACAGCTGCTCACTCACTCTCCCCGGCCCTGGTGGGATGGGGGAGAGAATAGGAAGAGTAGAAGTGAGAAAACTTGTGGGTTGAGATAAGAACAGTTTAATAATTGAAATAAAATAATAATAATAATAATAATAATAATAATAATAGAATATACAAAGCAAGTGATGCACAATGCAATTGCTCACC
>NW_008795405.1:7673920-7685398 GCF_000699145.1 Aptenodytes forsteri | reverse complement strand
ATACTGAGCATGACGTCACATGGTATGGAATGTCCCTTTGGCCAGTTTGGGTCAGCTGTCCTGGCTGTGCCCCGTCCCAGCTTCTTGCTGGCAGGTCATGAGAAGCTGAAAAGTCCTTGACTAGTGTAAGCACTGCTTAACAACAGCTAAAACATCGGTGTGTTATCAACATTATTCTCATACTAAATCCAAAACACAGCACTGTACCAGCTACTAGGAAGAAACCAGGACACCCCACAAAAAGAATTGAGTGCCAACCCTTACTGTCTTTGTGTAAATCACTTTGAGGGAACTAATTTCATTGAACTTCAGACAAGCTGCCTAACTCTTAAAAGGCTAAAGTAGTCATTCAAGCACCTTTGATGGGGGATAAAAACGAGCATGTTCAAAGGCAATTACCCATGTTCAAAGCTAGGTATGCTATGCTGTAGTTTCACAATCAGTTTAAACCAGATTAAGCTGGCAGGACTGCACGAAGAAGTAGCCCCATCATTCTTCTGCAGCTCTATTTCTCCCTTGTATCAGCACAAGCATTTACCTTCCAGCTAAAATGAAACAGTTGGTTTTTTTGGCATGTTAGTTTTAAGCAAGATAAGTTCTCTGACCTGGTTCACTGTGCAGCTGTACAAAGCTTCCCCAGGAGGGGAAAGATGGCAGGGAGGTGAAAGGGGAGTGATAGAAACACTTCTCTTGGCATCAGTGCCAGATGCTGCTGCTGTGAACTGATTGTGAAATTACATCATAAGATGCAATAGGTTGCATGCCTCTATTGATTACAGATGGGACCTTACTGACTGGCCTGGGCTATAGGGGAGTAGAAACCACCCTAAAGATGCCTGTACAGAGTAGCTGAAAAGACTTGCTTTAAAACATTACAATTTTTGCATAAAAATAAATTTCTTAATGAAAAGGAGAGGATTTTCTTTTTTTTTTATCTTAGAACACTTCCAAACATGCTGTATACAGAAACCTAAACAGGGTACTTTTTCAATAGACATCAACAGAACAAAAAGAATTCATTTTCAGAATACTAAATGGATATGTATTGTACTTATATTTTAATTTTAGCTATGCACATGGGAACCAAATAAACAGTTTAAGTCATATAGAAGTATGGGAGAGCTAGACCCATGATATATCTTGTCTACAGTGTCTAACAAAGGCTTGAGTCCTTTGGGATTCATATGGATTGATAAAAAAAAAATTAAAAAGGAAAAAAGTAATAAACTGTAATGGAAACCATGTTTCTGTTCTGTTGCCAGAACGGATTATAATATTCTGAGTACTATATACCTCTCAGAATGAAAAGCAGGCACAAAAAAGGGGGAAGAAATAACATGGGGGAAGGGAGGAAAACAAACTTACATTTGTTTTTATATCTTACAGTGTTAATGATTCAGAGGTGCTCATTTGATTTGACAAATAGATCTTTCATCTTTTAGCCCACTGAACAGTGAAAAACCTCAGACAACTGGCACAGTATATTTAGAAGAGGAAGGGTGAGAGGGGAATCTCCTAATGGACTGAAAGCCTCCACTTAGTTTGGAAACAGGACGTTTAGATGCATTTTCCAGAGATAGAGGATGGTGTTTGGGAGACTGATTTGCTTCTCTGCCCTCTAAAGACCTTGCAGTAAATTTCCTCTGCCCATGACAAATGCTCCTAAGTACAGTAGAGCTGATCCTGTTCCAGGGACAGGACTCCTCCACCATTTAAGGGACTGATGATAAAGTTATGCAGGAGTTTCTGGTTTCAGCAGTCTTTTGTGTTGATGCATTTTATTATTATTTGTAGTGGGCAATTTAGCTACAATTTAAGGGCTACATCTGCTATGAGAAAGACTGGTCCCGTGGATGGAATTATGGTTTCCATGAAAATTTGCCTTCAACGTGCCAGAACAATAGTGAAATTAAAATTCTGCTATACATTATGTAAAACTCAAAACTTTCTGAGGTTGACCTTCCCTCATATCTTAAATAAAATTTGTCTGGAAGAGTTCGATAAAGCCAGGCAATGAGTTTAGCTCGCACAAAGGCACTGAAAGATATGACAATACAGATAGCATTGTTCTGTTTTAGATTAAAACTTGATTTTTAGATTATCCTACATCATGAGCTTCAAGCAGTAGTCAGATATGAAGTTGGTTGAACTAGCTTGGATAAGATTTGCATTAATTTGTCTTTTTAGTCCCTTTGCTCTGTGTTATAATAGGTCCTTTCCTGGTTGTAGGTATGAACATTATTTATGGCCTCTGAAAAATACCACTCCCAACCAATATTACCAGGTAGATGTAGTCAAGTACTCAAGAATTTTTTCAGATAAATATTTTCTTCAAAAAATGTCTGTTGTTCAAACAAGTTGTGATTCTCAGAGAATAATGGCCCTGGCTCAGCTTTTGGTTTTGTAGCTATGACTGGGGGAAGCTAAAATCCCAAATTTGAAGCAGACTTTTCTAACTTCACCTCTCAATGGAGAAAAAAATCCCTGTGTTTCCAAATTCTAGTAATTTCAATTATTATAATCTGCTTGATTTCAACTGTTTTAAAATCTGACTTGGTTTAGAATTTAGGTTTTCATCTTGCAATAAAAAAACCCAGTGTCTGCTTTTATGAGATTTCTGATCATATTTAAGCAAAAACTTCTCCAATTAACTCTAATGGGAAAATAGCTATTGTCTAACTGAGAAAATGATTCTTCTACACTCCATCAGATTGTCTCATAGCTTTCTTAATATTAAGGTCCACTTGTTTTTCTCTCAAACATAAGAGCTTATAAGTACACAACTCAGAAGTAGTCACTCTACTTAGAGTCGTCTTCTTATAACCTACTTACAGTCTACTTATACAGACTACAGTCTATACGTGCGTTCCATTCTCTTTTACCTAAATATTTTTTTTTTTCCTCTAAGCCTTGATGCCCTCATTTTAAAATACACAGAAATATTTGGGAATTTATTCCAATTAAAAACTGAATATTTTTCTCATGATTGTATTTAAAAATTGTTCTTCGTTAGTTTCATAAACTTTATAACTTTGGGAATCTCAGCTTTTGCCTGTACATTTTTAATTGTTTTATGCCATTCCTCAGCCTCTAACAATATGATTGAAAAGATCACTTCTGCTACTTTCCACATCCCTCCCCACCTGCCCTGGACAATTTTCATTAAACAGGATAGATACTAACATTGTTTTCAATTGCAATTTGACATGATTCTCTCTACGTAATTACTAGAACATAAAGGATATCAAATAGCAGTGAGAAGTCATATTTGATGAACTATGATTATTGTAATTATACAAACGAGAAATGGTGGAGAAATGCTGAGATATGCCCTTTTTAAAGAGTAGCTGGAACAAAGACTGGAAAAAGAGACAGTGTGCACATAACCTCTGAAGTGTGATACTTTGGTTAAGTATCTTACCCACAAGAAGAAGAAAACAACTGTTATCATGGTAAGAAGTTATTCAGTGGGAAATGATACCAACTCTTAAAAGGAATTTTTAAAATCTAAAACATACTGAGCAACAGAAGCTTTGGGAAAAAAGAAAACTCAGAAAGCTTTTGTGTGGTCTTTGGCATAAAAACAAAACAAAATCTGGAGCAAATTATGGTTGATATAAACAGTAGAATCTGAGGTTTGTCTGACATCATTTATGGAATTTTAATTAATACAGAGACTGGTGAAACTGTCAGACAAAGAGACTGAAACAGAAAATTAGGAGTTTGGAAATACGTTGTGTATAACTCCATTTTATGTAATCTACTTTGAATGCTATCTCTTTCCTTTATATGTTAAAATAAAATTATAAAATTAAGGTTTGATTGCCTCTATTGATAGTTTTCCTTCTCACAGAGATACTTTGGTTTCCTGAACATTTATTTAGAGTGTAATGTGTTTAACACACCAAAAAATTAATTATGATATTTTTAAAATGTTCAATTATCTAATCTTTATAGATGAATTTTGATTATTATTCTAAACCAATATTATGCCATTTGTTTTACCCTACAGAAACCTTAAACTTATAGGGATTTTCATTGTTTAGCAGACATTAAGATAGCCTTCTGCGACTTTGAAAAGCAGGTGGAAAATAATTCAAAAAGCCAGATCCTACTCTCATTTATGTTAATGCGAATTGAGCTTACAATGAAACAATTGGGAAGGGAAAGAAAATCAGCCAAGGAATAAAATCAAATACCAGCATAAGATCACGTAACTAATGAGGTCAAATACTGAAATTTTTTCTTATTTTCTTTCTAAATAGATGTTCAATGGATGTTCAGTTTGTCTAGTATCTGAGCCCCTCAAATAGAAACAGAGCCTGCCATTAAAATGTATTTGTCCTGAAGAGCAGTGTTATCTCCTTTTCAAAGGCAGAAAACTACATGTTATTGTTTCTTCTCAGGTTTAAACAGTAAATTTGACTCCTTAGTAAGGAGTCAGCTTGACAGAAAACATGGTCTGTCACTCCATCAGTCAAGCTAGGTTGATTTCTGGCAACAGGGAATCTATCCTTACTTACACACCTTTGGGAAACGGACACACTTATTTTTGAGAAGACAGGAAATTACACCAGTCCAACTGGGAGCATGCCAGCAATATAGTTTATTTCTTGTCTTTTCATTACAGTTAAGTTGTTGTTATTTATTTTATAAAAACCTAATGTACCTTATTTGCTCTTTAGATAATTCTCCAATGCCTAATTAATGACAGTGGGAAATTATAGACAAATTCACTTTCTTTTCTGTTTTGTAAATCTATGAATCCAAGGGCAAAGAATTCAAGCTCTATAATGGCGTATACAGTCTCTAAAGTAAAAGAAGGTGGGAATACAGTTTGAATCAAAATTAATTAACTAGCTTGAATTAGTTAGCTAGCTTGATCAACTTAACTAGCCTGAATATTTGACTGGTGCAAGAAAATTAAGGACAAAATTAAGTGACAAAAGCTGAAAAACAAAGTAGAAAAAAATTCAATACCCAGATCACAGGAACTGAGATGAGAAGGAAGGTCATGTCACAACTTTAAGATGAAAAAATAAAGAAGAAAAATTTATAAATAAAAAGGGTGTGGGAATTTCCTAGATGAAAATTCAAAGGCAGAAACATAAAACATACAATGAATGGATACAATCAGAGAAAATAAACAAAAGGCTTGAGTCAAGTGGAAATAGTGCCCTGAAATTAGAGCCATGTGTGACAAAAGGATGGAATACATGTAAGTTAAAGAAACATTTTGTTTTGTAAGATATTGGATGTATGTGAAAGTGGGTCTTATTGCTAAGAAAAAAGAGGCAGAGAAGAGTGAAAAAGATGGACAAGAAAGGGTGAATACAGAAATTAAAGGGGAAAAGTACTGCTTTTGGTCAGTTAGTATCAACACGTGGTGTTAAACTGCAATGAAATAGAACAGCACACTTGTCACTATCATATGAAGCAGTTTATCAGCTTAAAAGAGTAAAATATTCAAAGGCACACAGCCTGAATATAGACACAGACAAAGCTAAAAGCCATCAACAATAGCATTATGGACAGGAAAAAAAAACATTTTGGTCTTTTCAGGTACCCATTCCACTTCTTCTTAATGTCAATTACAGGGATAATATGTGGAGAAGAGGGGCTTCTTCTTGAACTTAGGTGGCATGTGGCTTTTTGTAGATAGCATATTTTCACCTGTTCCTACCCAGTAAGCAGGACAGCTGAAGCATCATTTGAAATACATAAGTGACCAAAAGATGCGTGAATGTTGCATTCAGTGAAGGGGAACTAAAATAAACAAATTTAATTATTACAAATAAGCATATAAGAAAGAATCTGGAGCAAATAAGCAAAAAGCTGGAACTACAAATAACAAAAACCATGGAACTCATCAAAGTTTTCCCACTGATTCTAGATGTGATCAGTATTTAGCTCAGAAAGGTTCCCTTTTCCATAAGAGACAAAGTTAAAGAGGAAAAGATTTTTAGACAGCTAAGCTAGATAAAAGTAATGGAAAGTGTCATGGTAGAATAGGAATGGACAAGTACAAGATTAAGCGGCTTGATTAAACGCAGATATGATAACTCATATACAGAACAAATAACAATAAGGAGTACTTCACAGTTCTTTTAAAGTCAGATCATGAAGGTACAGACAGTTACAAAATGTGAAAGACTGCTGTATTATGCACATAAATGGCATTCACAATCCATAGGACAGAGAGCAGAAGGAGATGCTAAAACAGGCAAAGGAGCATACTGAGAATTCAGACAGACATCTTGAAATGAACCATGTCAGAAACAATGAAAATATGTCAGGTCTGGTTTGTTTTCTTTCTCCAACATGATGGCAAAATGAAAAGTTTACATTATCAGAGAGTGGAGAGAGCAATAAGGATTGTTAAGTTGATAATGTCTCTTAAAAAATCTTTACTGCAACTTCCACTTCTAAGTATGCTCTGCTTCTGTTTTACAAGTAGCACGTATATTGTGTAAATGAATGCTTGAAACTGGATGTTCAGAGGACGCGAGCAGCTTAGAAGACAAGACACCACTCACATTTGTATAATTGCTTTATCTCTGCCACAGATACTTAGCATCTGTTTTTGGTAACACATGTGAAGTTATCTGGGAGCTTTGATTCAGCTCATTAGCAGGCTTACCGCAGCCAAGAAGTCAATGAACCACAGAGCAAACTATCTTTTCCAGAGGCAGAAGGGAAACAGGCATGTGAAAATGGACTAATGCACACACTGCTAGAATGTGCATTAGAATGTGTATGATCACTCTATGATCATACCTGCACTGCTTATCAACGTAATAATGATGTATCAGTGTGTTAATGAGAACAAAAAGTAGGCAGCAGGGACTCCTGTGCCTTGTCAGATTCCCTATATGAACTCAACCTTTGGGCTGAACTACGACAACAGCAATGACGATACAAGTTTTAACCTATCTCTGCATTTGAGCACAGTACATATTTATTGTGTCTGTTCTATGCAGTAGGAAGTTGGTCCATACGTACTGGCTCACATGCAACAGGCATTTTCCAGTTCACAGGTGGAGAAAAAAGACTCGATCTTAAAATTAGTTTAATGCACATATTTTTATTTCATGCAGAAAGAACTTGCAGAACTACAACTAAGCTGTTCCTGGGCCTTGTGTTCAAGCCAAAGCTGAAGGCACATTTGCAGACAATATCATGTGAGTGGTATTCAAGCTTTGAGAGGGAAAAGAGGTAGTAGGGGAAAATCACAGTATTACTTCTTGTCAGCACTGGCTTGAAACCTACATCACATTAAATATCCTAATCAGGCTGAAGCAAATTTCAATGCAATATGCTTCATGTATTCTTGTCCTTTTACAATAACAGGCGAAGTAGACACTTGTAGCAATACTATTGGGCCTATATATATTTCTCGCTCAATTGGTCATGACCTGTTGCAAACCTTCTCTTCTAGCATCTTGAAATGCATTTTTTGGTCATGAATTTTTGTAATTTAACATCACTGGATAGTTATTTTCATACTTGAAATGAAATCTTTAATATATTTTTAATTCTTAACATCAATGCCATGGGAAAAAAGATATTAAAGTCCAATTTTGAATACTTATTTATTTGTTTTTACAGTATCAAGCAAAAAGTATCATGTAATATATCATGCCACCTTTTTCTTTTAGGCAAACTTTAAAGATTACCTTGACTTTTTAGAATACCACTTAGTGGTTACCAGCCATGTTACATTCAACCAACGTGAAAAAGCATTCTGTAGGTTTTAGTCATCCAGAACAAGAAAGAGTGCAGAGTGAATAATAACATTTGCCTGGCAAAGCTACCAGTGATGCACAGGGTAGAACTGAATCCAGCTTGCTTTTGAGCGGGTGATGTGCATGCCTTCATGCTGGCAGCAGAAAACCTTTCGAGTTGAAGGTGAACTAAGGAGCTCAAAAATGGATGCAGTAGATATGAAATAAGAAACTACTCTGGAATAATTTTATGACCATAATATGTTTCTTCATTATGTAAGACTGAATTCCCCCACCTCAGTGTTATACATTTAGAGCTCACATAATTCCACAAACAATGACATGAAACTGAGGTGTTTAACTACTCTGTGCCAAAAGCTTCCAAGATTAAATTCCATACAGTACAGTTCACACAGCTGTTTTTTAACATTAACTGGCAAAAAGAGAGCACAGACATGGATATAGAAGCAAAAATAAGAGTGCTCCTACCTCTAAATAGAAACAGCGTGGGCTATATAGAGGACAAACACACAGCCTGAGAAACAGGCAGGGCTGCTGAACATTTTCATCCTAGGTAGCTGTTTCTGTTTTTTTCTCCTGACATATAATTCTCCGATTAGTGTATCACCTTACAAAGTGTACAGTTCTTCTACATAATCTTCCAGAACATTGCTATTTGGGGTATCTACTGAAAGCCATGCTTCATCACCTTGCTTCTACAAAACACCACCAGGCCTTTATAATCCATGATCTAACATATGACTAGAATTCATGGTGCACATTTTGATGGCTATTTTAAAATTTATCAAAAATTCTGGGATCTAATTACTTGTAGAAACTGTTCATGTTTGACAAGTGCACAAAAACCAAACAACAACAAACTCTTAAAGCAAGTTTTATTTTACTTTATCTAGAGGGATTTTCCTTCATTTTATATGATTTCTCTATTAAGAGGTACTGATATTTTAACACATTATTCAATCCCACTTGGAGATTTTGAGTATATATAATAATAGTCTGTAAATGTTTTTAATCTCTGTATAGTTTGTAGTGGAAATTCAATAACTGGAAAATTCTGTATTAGTATTTTATGAGGTCTGAAGATTTTTCATAGCTATTTGTAGCTATTTGCAGTTCCAATGATTTAATGCCACATAAGACATAGCATTAAGCATCTAGGACCAATTGTTTCAACTGTTGAACCTCAATGATATTTCAAATCAGCATTTTTGTATGCCTAAATGAAAACTTTTTTTCCTGAACTTTCTTCTTGACAATTGATATATTTATCCTTGCAATTTCCTCTGAGACTGGCAAATGCTACACTTCCCTATTTTACAGATGAAGAAATGCAACATAAAGACCAAATGTCTTGTCTAAGATCAGACAGACAGTCTTTGGCAAAACTATGAACTCTAAATCCCAGGATACCACTGTAGTCATTGGACCACTCTTCAATTTTTACAGAACTATCCTCTCTGTCAAATATCAGCTTTAAACTTGTTGACTTTTGAAATTACTTGTCGCTTGAAAATGACAAAGATGTGTGAAATGCTTTACAATATTGGAAAATTGGATGTTATTCAATTTTCATCAAAGTGAAATGAAAGCCCTGAAATATGAAAATGACAGTATTTCCCTCTAGTGGCTTTCCCAATATTTCATAATGTCAGTAAGACAAAAATTTTTCCTTTAGTTTTTCTCTTTTGGCCTACTGTTTCCATACAGAGATTTTTCTCTCATTGAATAACCCAGTTTTTAAATTTCTTCCAAATAAATCTTACTTCTTGCACTCTTACTTTACACCAAAAAAAATGACGAGAAAGAAGGAAGAAAAATTTTATCAATTCTTTTTTAACTCAAACACATTTGAGTAGATTCATTCCCATCCCACATACAGTTAAAAACAAAACAAAACAAAACAAAAACCCCAGATATATTATATATATGTATATAAACTATATACATTATAATATATGCCTATACAAAGGCATTTGAGCACCCTAACTTTCAGGAAAAAAAGCATTGTAAGTAATTAACAAGATCAGTCTTCTTCAGGTACTAAAGCCATAAAAACAAACAAAAAGAAATGAAGAATGTATATCCATATGTGCCGGTAATTTAGGTCCTCATCTTTTTCCTTATGAAGTAAGAAATACACCAGTGAAAATGTAAAGATTTTTTTTTTTAAAACACATATAAGATAAAATAGAGTTTTTTAAAAAAAATTCAGGATGCTGGTAATTCAAAAGGCAAAAAAGGTTTTACAAATACATGATACGGAAAGTTTGGCTGTTAGTTGTTGCTGGGTTTTAGGTTGTGTTTTTTGTGTGTGTGCTTTGTTGTTTTTTGTGGTTTTTTTGTAGTGTTATTTAAAATTTCCAAAAGGATTCAAAATGGATTGCGTCTCTAACAATATGAAATCGATAAGTATCACCAGATAAAGATTATAACAACCAATTCTTCCCAGGAACTTCCTCTATCTTTATTACTGCTAAATAAACAGATTTCTAACTCATCAGATTATTTTCCTCTGAATCCATAACACTGTTTTCTGATGCAGATCAGCCACTTACCAGTGCTTTTTCCCTCTTATTTTTCAGTACAGAGGGGAGAGCTGGACTGACTTAACAATAACTTGATGCCTCAACAGACTCTGCATACCAGTCTATTGTAATGTAAGTATTTCTTCTTCATGTTATTTATTCTATATGGAGTGTGCTGTTAGAGATAAAGAGCTTTATTATGGCAGTGAGCTTGGTTAGGTTTAGGGATCAGTCTGGATAGGGTTGACAGGAATATCAGCAGCTTCAGAAGCATAAGATAAACAGTCAAACATTTTTATAGAAAGCCTCTAAGCAATTATGGCTACTGTGTATAGCCTTTATTAATACCCTGTCTACAGAGACCACACATATATTTGGCACATTGCAGAGTATGTGGGGGGAAAGAATTTCAGCCTATTTAGAATATATGTAGCTTTCTACTTTGACCTTTAAACTTCTAAAGTGGAGGAAGAAAGGAATCAATCACAAAAACAAAGATAGGAAATGATTCCACAGGAATCCCCCACAGGAATCACCTGATAATGACCAATCATATTCAAATTTAGCTGACTGGTGGGATGAGAATCTGGTGGTATTTTAATGTTATTTCTTAACAGTAGTATTCTCAGGAATATTAAAGCACCTGCCACTGATTTCATGTAACACTCAAGGTGACTCTGGGAAAACTCAGATACAAGGATCAAGTGAATAGTTGTTATTGGTATAGCACAGAGAACAATCCCAACAGTCAACTGTTCAACAAGTACAAGTAAGTTATCTGTAGCTCCTGTATATTGCAATACGAACTGGTATCCAAGGATTGTTCAAATCAGACCTCATTGAAAAAGGCACCTAACAAAAGACTGAAATGAGCCATACTCATTACGAATCAAAGTGACATAGACTGTTTATGGAGAGCAGTGTTTTAAAGATAACAAGGTAGCTTTCTGTGTTTTATCTTTATCTGCCCTGAAGGGACAGGCGAGGAAGGAAAGGTGGTGGGGTGGCTCTGTACGTTAGGGAGTGTTCCGATTGTCTAGAGCTCAACGGTTGTGATGATGATACGGTTGAGTGTTTATGGGTAAGGATGAGGGGGAAGGCCAACGAGGCAGATATCCTGCTGGGAGTCTGTTATAGACCACCCAACCAGGATGAAGGGGCGGACGAAGCGTTCTACAAGCGGCTGGCAGAAGTCTCTCAATCGCTAG
>NW_008795405.1:7667432-7671676 GCF_000699145.1 Aptenodytes forsteri | reverse complement strand
GACGAGAGGAAATGGCCTAGAGTTGTGCCAGGGGAGGTTTAGGTTGGACGTGGGGAAAAATTTTTACTGAAAGAGTGGTTAAACATTGGAACAGGCTGCCCAGGGAGGTGGTTGAGTTATCATCCCTGGAAGTATTTAAAAACGTGTAGATAATGATTCTATGATTCTATGATTATCTAGATAAAACACTGTCTAAGATGTTATGGATAATGGCAATACATTATTTTAATGAGCTACTCCTTAGAGTTACTAGAACATTCTTTTGCAAAAATAGCTCTTTTGATTAAGACAACGTTATTATTCTAGATGGCCCAAAACATTTAAGGTTATATAAGAGAAAAAACTTGGAACCATCATTAATTCTGACATCTGATTGCATTCCAATTTATTTCTTACTTTCTAGCCTTGAATGATTTATAATTTTGGTCTCCTATCTAAAAGGAGAATACATAATTCTTTTTGAGACTGTTCTTTTAATTAGCCTGTGGTGAAAGTTTCAAATTTAAAAGGTGTTTATTCATTTTCAGAGTATTTGCTCCTGCTGCCTGAAGAAAAACAGAGAAAGACAGGATGAGATGAGGGTGCCTGCAGCTATTGCAGCCCCCTGTTAGCTTGTTTGACAAGATCTTACCGGTACAGATGGGAAATAGTCTATTGCAGAGATGGATATTAGTACAAGAACCATAAGAGAAATACATCTCATACTGAGCCTGATCAAAGATCAAGAATATTGGTATGAAAAAATAATAACCTTTAACAAAAAAAAAAAAAAATCATGCCAGTCTGGTTCTTATGAAACCTACAGAAAAAAAGAAAGGCATCTCACATTGGGTCTGATCTAAGATAAAGAATGTAAATATAAAGCAAGAATTGTCTTTAAAAAGTTATGTGTACCAAGACAGTCTGGTCCTTACAAAACCAAAAAACCAACAAAAATTGATTTTTTTTTTTTTTTAAACTGAAATGAAAGCAAAACTTCAAGATGTTAATGAAATAAGTCTGGAGAATCTTCAAGCTGCTGAAGTAACTGGCAAATGAAATTACAAGTAGAATAAAGTTTCATGATTCTTGCCACATGTTGTTGAGAGGCTGGCCTACTCCTGCTAAAACTCCTTGAGGGCAATGGACAATTACCTAAATAAAAAAGTTGAATGAATTTGTAATAAATGAAGTCATGCTGTCAACAGTTAAAAAAGTGAAAAGCATTTTGAAGATTCCTAGGGGTAGGATGACACTAACCGTTGGCTGTCATTTCTACTAAACCCTGTTAGAAAACACGGGTAAGGCTAAGCATCAAAACACTTTCTAACCAGAAGAGTTATCTTTTTTAATGACTCAATCTCTTAGCAATTAAAATATATTTTCTGATATTTATTCTATTTTCTGGGTAATGTGGTTGAAATTTGTGGGTAATTTTAGACAAGCTTCTGATAGACAAATACTATTGTTTCCATAGCCAACTGTTACACACATTGGATTCTTTTAGTGATCCTCAGCACAGGTACCGGCATCTATACATATATGAGGAATAAATTCCTTCTTACACCGAGCTCTCTAGAGAGATCTGTATCTATTGAAGTTTTCTCAATGGCCCATATTTTATGCTGGTATAACTTAGAAACATTTAGTTAACATCAGTTGAACCTACCCTTTTTTATTCTCAGAGCTAAAGGACCAATTTCTAAAAGAGATGCAAATAATCTCAAATCTTTGTAAGACATAGGATTAAATATGTGCTTCCAGTTCCTTTTAGGAGGGCTATCTTCATGGCATGAAATACACCTCTTTCTTCTATCTCATTTTATCAAGTTCTTTTGGGTCAAGTCTTCTACTGCATCAGAAAACAGCATGGTGCAGAAGGGGGAGAGAAACAGAGATGAAATAAAGTTTTCATAAGGATTCTCCTCAATGCATTTATGCAAGTGAATAAATGAAATATTTAGAAACTGGTGATTCATGAACACTTTTGGAAGTGAGAAAACTATAAAGTAATTTGTTGCACTGCACTTCCTGATTCCAGAAAGTCAACTTTCTTAAGAGCTGTATCTCAGTATTCATTTCCTTCTATACCAGTGTGGTAAAAATACATGTTTTTTTTCTTGACTCTTAGAGAGAAAGAAAAAAGGACATCTTAAAATGTTCAGTAGGTTCACAAAGGAAAAGAAAACCTGAAGGTTCTTTTACACTAATGAAACTCTGGGAGTTCAGGTCAGTACAGAAAGCAATTTGGAATGGGAATTAAAATAGTTTTGAAGAAAGTCTTATCCCTCTTTCTTTTAAAGGTGTTATTGTGTCTATATTTGGTCTGAAATATATTAATCACATGCTTGTTAGTCTGTCAGTTGGTTGGTGAGAGACAGCAAGTTCTTTTCAAAGTGCATGGTCCTTCATGAGAGTCTATAGATTACATTATTTTTTTAACCTCTCTCCTGTTTTCCTGTCATTTGCTTAGTAAATGTTGAAGCAGCCCTTATGATCTGTAGTCTGTATCACTAACTTCTTTACTAAGTGAACAAGCTTTTCTTTTACTGAATTATTTTAGAATGGAGCACTTTAGGCCTTTGTGAGACCTTCCAAAGGAGATGGGCAGAAAAATTATCTTCAGGAATTTCCTAAATTCTTTTCAACCACCTGCTTTCTCTGTGCATGAAGCTGGGTTTTGATAAACATGTCAGGTTTTTTCTATAATTGATATGAAGACCCTTTCTCTAGTAAATTTGTCAGATGTGTAAATCTGAAATTATTAAACAATCTTTCATTTTGTTTTACAGACTTTCAGTTCTTTTCATTCTTTCAATTTTTTCAATTAAAGTTAATGTTGTTTTGAGAATTTCCCATGGACAATGCCAAGTAGCAAAGCATTAAATATCCTTAGGAAACAGTGCAAAAAGAAAGAGTTTCCAAGATCTACTTCTGTCTTTTAATAGCAGTTGTGAGTAACGATCTGTTTGTCTTTCTGGAAACAGCACACAAAGATACAGGGGTAGCTAAGCAATGCTGAGGGCTACACTAACTTGAATTGCCTTGCTTTTATCAATGGATGAAAGTGTACCATAAAAATGGTAATTTCAAATCAGGGAAATCTGCATTTGCATTTCCTATTGTTGTTTTTTTATTCTAGTTTTAATATTTATCAATAAAGTGAAGAATAGTCACTATTCAAGGACCCTCTATTGTCCATAATTTATTTCATGTCAATGATTACTCCTCTAGTGTTCTTCAGAACTTGAAAATCACAATAATTACCATATTAACAATTAAGAACTTATAACCTAACATTTAAAGTTTTCAAATTTAAATAGAGCTGTATTAGGTAAGTGTTTGAAGCTTGTTGCTTAATGGGAATGGATTCAGAGCTAATATTAGATTAAGTAAGCATAGTGAACACTTTTCCATCTCTTAATGCAATAAAATATGTCAGTATTTTTTCAATAACAAGGAAAACAATTTCTATAGCTATATCTATATGTATCAGACTTCAGGGAAGTACAAATCTCTGTACTCATTGTAAATGTAGTTCAGGGCGACTGAGTATGGAGAAATGCATTAACTTCTGGGAGATTTTTTGCCAGAAATGTTTAATATTAATTAAGATACTAGAAAAATACAGTGCTACAGGCAATGAAAGGATAGCTATCCAATCTTGCCATTTAGTTATTGTTCGTTATGGTCTTTCTGTAAGTGAGGTCTGAAGATTTACTATCTGGCAGGAGAACTGTGACTGTTGAGAAGCCATGCTGTGGAAGCTTACAGAAAGAGGCTGAAGCTGCTGCACTTTGCCTGTAATCAGAGAGTCCAGATTAAAGACCTCTAGAGAACAAAGAGAATCAGTTCTGTACTGCCAATAATGTGGGCCAGACAGGAATGACAGTACGCAACTGCCTGTGCCTGCCTGAAATGAAGTGATAGGTTTATAACTAACCTAGAAAAAATTCTAAACAGAAAAAAAGGAACGTAAATTTTCCCACAACAGGAGGAAGGTTACATTTTCCCTTGTTGTTTGTTTATAAATAACCCTGACTCATGCTTCATACGCTTCTTTTCTGTCTTCACTTCAACACTGAATATTACATTTTACAGCTGGTAAGTGAGCCTACCAGGTGCCTCGCTCCGCTCGACCTGCTGTTTACAAACAGAGAAGGACTGCTGGGAGATGTGGTGGTCGGAGGCCGTCTTGGGCTTAGTGACCATGAAATGATAGAATTCTCGCTTCTTGGTGAAGTAAGGAGGGGGGGCAGCAAAAC
>NW_008795405.1:7664504-7665369 GCF_000699145.1 Aptenodytes forsteri | reverse complement strand
GTTGGTTTGACAGTTGGACTCGATGATCTTAGAGGTCTTTTCCAACCTTAATGATTCTATGACTCTATGATCTATAATTTTTTATTCTTTTGAAATACTTTCATTCACTGTTTTTGTTTGTGTTAGAATTTGGTTAGAACCACTGACGGAACTCATCCAACTTTTGCTTTTTAAAAAAATGACACAGTTCTAAAACACTCCCAGAATCTGCAAATATAGACTTGCCCTTGATTTTACTGGTATCTAAGAAACAAACATTCAGGCAAAACAAAAGCACTTGATAGGACCTAAACAATCCATCAATTCCTTCAGAATTCCTAAGAAGCATAGAAGAGAAAAAATAGCAAGGGAATAAAAATACAGCACCTAAGTGATGAGGGGGGTAAGGGAGTAGGGGGAAGAAATGGGGAAAAGTGATTAAGAAAAAAGCTCACGATTTTCTATTTAAGAATAAATTTGTCCTTGCCCAAACACAAACACACACAAACACAAAAGATTTGAGGAAAAGAGGACAAAAGTAATTTTTGAATTTTGAAACAAAAACTCAATTTGTCCCCAAATGAAGAAAAGAAAACCCCAAAACAAACAAAGAAATAAAAGCTTGTGCAACCCTTTGCTTTGGCCAGATGAATTGTATTTACCTGCTCGAAAAGAAAGTTTCATTTTTTTCTTTTTCCTGGATAGAAGCAAATGTCATAGAATCATAGAATAGTTTGAGTTGGAAGGGACCTTTAAAGGCCATCTAGTCCAACCCCCCTGCCGTGGGCAGGGACATCTTCAACTACATTGGGTTGCTCAGAGCCCTGTCCAACCTGGCCTTGAATGTTTCCAGGGATGGGGCATCCACCACCTCTCTGGGCAACCT
>NW_008795405.1:7652031-7663925 GCF_000699145.1 Aptenodytes forsteri | reverse complement strand
CCTCATGAGGTTCACACGGGCCCACTTCTCCAGCTTGTCCAGGTCCCTCTGGATGGCATCCCATCCCTCTGCTGTGTCGACTGCACCACTCAGCTTGGTGTCATCTGCAAACTTGCTGAGGGTGCACTCGATCCCACTGTCTATGTCATTGGTGTCAGAGTGGTGTGTGTTGGTTCAGCACAATGCAGCTGAGGAGTGGTAAGGGCCTTTATTGTCCCACAATCAGTCAAAAAAAAAAAAAAAAAAAGAAAAGACGGAGCTCTCAGTTTTTGTTAGGATTTCCAACTGTTCAGCAGTCAAAACAAAGAGCTTGGTACTTGCTTTTTTACCTGTGTTGCTGGGAGCTTCTGGTTCAGCATTCTTAGTGTAATGCCAGTGGCTGAAGAGCAACATAAGCACAGCTGTGTGTGCAGCAAGCCAACCATAGACTCTGCATGTGAATATGAGAGCCAGGTTGATTCTACTATTAGCTCATTGACTTTAAATCATTTTAGAGGCCACTACATTTTGAAATTATTCATTTAAATTGTGATAGATTGCATCAGTTTATATCCAGGGAAGCGATAAAGAAGAAGCCTACGTTCATCTCTCAATAATGCAGCCTCTCCCAATATTGTGCCTCAATGATAATAGGAATATTATCCCTTACAGCTTTTTTGATACTTAAAGACCATTAGAGCTTGACAGCATGCTATGCACTGGTAAACATTATTGTTTGACTGATGAGCCCACTTTTTTGAGAGAGTGACTGTAGTACTATGAAATCAGGTAATAGAGAGTTCAGGCACTACAGGTCTGCACTTAACTGTAGTTTATTATATTCTAGAAGTGATTCAGTAGGGTTGAAAAGATACAATATAATTCAAGTACTTCCCTTTCAGCACACAGTCACTGCTACAAACAGATATTTTTTGCAGAGATAGAAAAATAAAAGTTTGGAAGAGGCCTTTGGAGGTCAGGTAGTCAGACCTCTGCCTCAAAGCTGTGCTAACTTCAAATTTAGACCAGCTTGCTTAGGTTTTTCTCTAGCCAAATTTTGAGGATCTTCAAGGAAGAAGATTTCATAATATATCTGGACTACCCTTTCCAATGCTTAACCACCCTCAGTGTGAAGATTTTTATTCTTATGTTTAACAGGAGATTATCTGACTAAAGGTTAATCAAATTAAGCAGAAATACTCAGTGAGGGTCAGAGGAACAATGACAGGTTTGGGATAACCCCTGGGTCTTACAGCCCACCAAAGCTGCCTTTAGCTGACTGGGAAGGAGAAATCCTCTGTCTCCAGATATCCACCAGATTCAGCTACATGTAAGTTTCCATTATTGTAACTGGTGACAGTTTCTTCTTTTCCTTTCACTGTGTACCTCTTGTCCTGTCACTTCCCAGGAAAAGGTTTCCTCCTTCCTTTCCTTCTTCTCTACAACCTTTCTGTAGCGTTGTCTTCTTCCCCTGCTTAAACAAACCCAGTACCCTTAGCCCCTAAGTATTTTAATGATCCTTCTCTTGATTGTCTCTGGTTTGACAATATCTTTGTTGTACTTGGGGAAGGTCCTTATGCATGCTGAATAGCAAGGAATAGGTACTTCCCTCAATTTACTAAAATACTACAAACACAGGTCTATGTGGAGTTAGCAAGAGTACACTGCTGGCTTTTGCTCAGCTTCCTGTTCACTCGGTCCTTTCCTGCAGAGCTGTTCCCTGTCCAATCATTCTCCAGCCTATACTGATGCAGGTGTAGGATTTTGCATTTATCTTTGCTGAACTTCAAGCTCAATAGAAGACTAAACAGAAATACCAGTATGGAAGGTAAGCTGCAAGCCTCTTAGGACAGCAGCTCTCATTGACAGATGACTGTCCCTAGCTCCCATAACAGAAGAGTGTCCTTGACTATTGTTACTTGTGGCTTCTTCTCCTGTGGCACTGGAGCTGATTCATCAAAGCGTGGCTTTCCCAGAGGCATGCCCTGCCAGAACTTGCTTTTCCACTCCTGTTGCCAGAGCTCTATAGTTTTTCCACATCTGCAAGTGGAGAAAGAGTCTTCTGGTGGACAGAACTTACCACCTTTCAGCTTCCACCATTGAGGAAATCCACCTATCTTGACCATAGCTTCTGGCAGTCCCTATTCTTGTGGGAGGTGGAGCTTGGGTTCCTCATCCCCCTCCCCTGCCTCGAGTCTTTGCAAAAAACCTTTTGATCTCCCGTTCATTCTCCTTATGCTATGCAGTTTGCTCCCCATATCCCTCACCTGGCAACCCAGTGATTCAACCAGAGCACACACCTACCACTGATGAGGCTGTCATCACCACCAGCTACAGCCTCAGGGAAGAGCTATGAAATCAAATTGCTGCTGAACAGTCATATAATCACTGCTTAACTAGGTTCTCCTGCCACTGATGTAACCTTCCAACCCTTAAGCAGTTTTTGGTTTTTTTTTCCCAAGTATATTAAGATGCACCACATGTAGGACACCGTAGTAGTATAAATGTACCATTAAACTAAGAGTAAAGAGATATTCCTAGCTCTGCCTCTTCATTTCCAAACACATACACAGGTAGTGAATATTTCCCTTCCACATATTCAGGCTTCTGGGGATTGAATTTTAGTGTGTCTCTGTACAGTGTCTAGCCCTCTAGCGCTTCTGTCTTAGAACTGAACTTCAAGGTGTAACTGCTTTAAGTAAACGAATTATTGCATGTGTTTCTGAATGCAGCTAATTGCCACCTCTTTAGCACTGATACATGACATCATCATAACATCATCATAATTTAAAAATACGGTGGAGACTAAGTAACAGAATCTGTGGATGACCACCAGCCAGCTTATTTTAACGTTTAGCTGATGAGTCTTTGAGTATGTTTCCCATCAGGGCAAGTCTCTAAATGAAGATCTGCACAATGTCATTATTGGTGAAGGAAAAGGCAGCAGCTGCATTTAATTAAAAATTCATAATAGCTTTGATTGTTAACATTCTCTATTTTACTTGGTTGTATCTTTTGCCCCCAGGGTCTTGACCAAATCTGAATTTATTTGGAAAGACTGAACGCAAATGGTCCAGGTATTTTTACACATGATGAGGATTAAAAATATATCATTTTTGTTGTAAAAATATTATTCTATTATAAAAATATTTTCTTGAACAGCTATATAGCTGGAAAGGCTGTTAATAAAAAGTTGAGATTTCACTTGGCATCCAAACAGTCTATGTTGAGGAGACACGGCTGTCTGTGTTCCAGTATTCAGTTCCTGAATTCGGACTGAAAAATTGAGGTCTGCATGCAAACACCCATTCCTCACAAATAAGTTCTTCTACATTTATAAAATTTTACATAAAGAGTGGTTGTGTTTTATATCCAGGTATAAATTAGCTTGAAAAGTGGAAGTTATACAGAGAGTAGGCTGGGCTGAATAAATGCTAGTTGCTTGGGATATAGAGACCCTGAGAAACAGGAATGTTTGATGGATATAAACTACATGATATTCCACCCTTATGGTCCCCAAAAGCTAGAAAAATCTTGGAGAATAAGCTTCTGTTGCTAATTTATTTCTGTAAACAGATTGTAAAACTCAATATGCAGTTCAATAAAGTACTCAACAGTCAGAAATTGTCCTTGTTAACAATGTACTTATTCTATCACTAGGTGAAATATCATTATCTTTGGAAACACCCACCCTCCCCAAGCAAGTGAGGATGCTTCTCCAGAAACAAGGCCATTTGATATTCAGCATGAACTTTAATGTTCTTCTATGTAAAGTGTACTTAATCCACCATAAAAAGACAGAAAAAAATATAAAGAAAAAAATAATTTTATGCCTTATGTTATCAGTTTATATATTTCATCCAGTTTATATCTCTTCTTCATCATCTTCTGAGTCCCTCCTTCTTGCTCTTTGCTCAAAAACATTGCAGCCTGTAAGATGTCTCTCTTGAACAGAATGTGCTATAAAAGTGTAATAAATTCACATTAACAAAATCCAGTAAATCTGAGGACACAAGTCAAGGTCCAGAATGTGGAGAAGAGTGTTTACGTACCCTTGCACAGTGTGGATGTAACACTCAGAAACACTTAAAATAAATCATTTCTCATTCAAAATTCATTATATTGTAACTACAGATTTAGTAACACACTGGCAGTTTCTATTGATTAAGCCAGGGATATTGTGGAAATTTGAAACATAGTGAAAGTGCCTTTAAAAGGAGATACTGATTTTATTTGGGAAGAGTAGTACACAAGCCTGCTAAAAAAAAGGTGAGCAGTGTAATTCTTTTAGAGTAGTAAGAGCTGACGAGCTGTAAGTCATCATATTGCATGTGCTCTTCTATGAAAGTTGTTTATATTTCAAAACCAACCATTTAACTCCCTTATAGCAGGTTAGGATGATAAAGATTGTCATTTGCATTGATGGAGGTGAAAATGAGAGAGAAGAGAGATACATGCTTTTGACTGAACAACTAGAACTCGGGGAGAACCCCATAAATTCAGGAGTAAGACAACTAGTGATTATAGCACATTGTCAAGTGTATGCTACTTATGACTCATCTTGAACTTGCCTGATACTTAGTAGTTGCTGTCTTTAAAATATATGGATTTAAGCAAATATGTAGTGACTTACTGCATATCCAGGCACATGAATGTTGTCAAGCGTTACTGCATTTGATATATTGTAAAATAATCTGATATTTGGAGGCAAATTCTATTATCATTCCACCATAGAAATTCTTCGAAGAAATTTTTTATGATATGAGGGTTGTGACACACTGGAACAGGTTGTCCAGAGAAGTTGTGGATGCCCCATCATTGGAAGTGTTCAAGGCCAGGTTGGATGGGGCTTTGAGCAACCTGATCTAGTGAAAGATGTGCCTGCTCATGGCAAGAGGGTTGGCCTAGATGATCTTTGAAGGTCCCTTCCAATCCAAACCATTCTATGATTTTATGATTCTTTTCTGTAACTTGCTTTTTAAATTATTTTTTTATCTCATTATCTGGTTTGACACAGTAATAGATTTTCTTGAAATTACTTAAAAACAAGAAACTTGAGAGTCATTTCACAGAATAAGGACTTAAACCATCATGACTTGATGATTTATCTTCACGTAATTTATTGCAATATCCATCTTTGCTATTGTTATGCAGCTGAAGTTTCCATAAATTATCAGAAATGCTCTCATTTCAGTTATTGAGAATATGCTCATGAAATTCAGAGGGCAAAGATTTATACCAATGTTGAGCATATTTGAATGAACCAGTCTTTAGCAATGGTGTCACTGGTAAAATCACTATATGAGTAAAGTCTTTCCTATATATTTTTCATATGTGTGTATATATATATGTATGTATGTATATCCACAAAGAAGCAAACAAAAACTTCAAATCAAGAACAATCTCTATAGAAAAATAACCTTATATCATAAAGGAATCTGCAGTTATTTGCATTTACAGTGTTTAAAAAATTTAACAGGAATTTTCTTTTTGAAATTAGCATGTCCTTGAAAGTTAAAGACAAGGACTCAAATTTTTGGCCTGTCTGCTGTTCTTTAACTAGCTTCCTCTCTCCACCTACCATCTTCTTAACGTGATTTGGTAATTTCATGCCTCTGGAATGTCAGCAAGAGTAATAAAATAGCAATTTAAGAACATGTTAAAAGCTGATCTAAATGGCACTGTTCTTCTGAAGCTATTAAAAACAGAACTCACAGCAAGTCCTCATATTGTTAGACAGCTCTGAAACTTCCATGCTTAAAAAGAATGTTGTTTTGGCTCAGGGGATATTCTATAAGATGAGGGCCAATTCAGAGCTTACAGACTAATATCTTCTCATAGCAGATTACACAGTTTATCTTTTTACACTCTTCTAAAGAATGCCCTCCCTTTTACTACTCCTTCTCTCCACCCTGATTTTTTATACCACAGATGTTGACATATTTTATGACTAAAAAGTGAATATTATTACTGAAGAAGGAGAAATCTTACATGGTTTAGAGTCCTGGCGTGACACCCAAAGGTACACACAAATGTGCTGATTTCAGTTTTTTGGATCTGCCTAACTGGCTTCCCGGTCTTGGAATCCCTTTTACTACTCCTTCTCTCCACCCTGATTTTTTATACCACAGATGTTGACATATTTTATGACTAAAAAGTGAATATTATTACTGAAGAAGGAGAAATCTTACATGGTTTAGAGTCCTGGCGTGACACCCAAAGGTACACACAAATGTGCTGATTTCAGTTTTTTGGATCTGCCTAACTGGCTTCCCGGTCTTGGAAGACTGATATTCTTTTTTTTTTTTTTTTTATTTTTTTGTATTTTAGAGTCCTGGCGTGACACCCAAAGGTACACACAAATGTGCTGATTTCGTTTTTTGGAATCAGGTAGTTTGAAAGTTATATTTTTTTTTTTTTTTTTTTTTAGTATCTTTAGTATTTTAGAAATGATGGAGAGAAAAAAGTGGGAGAAGGAAAGCTATAATTAGGAACTTTCATTACTGAGAATCAGGTGAGGCAAAAAATTAGGCAAGAAATTAAGGTTGTTAATGTGTCTCACTCCTCTGTCCACTTTGGGGCCTTCAGCTGACAACACTGCACACGCATCTACATTAGCATTACAGTTCTGATCAGGGAATGCATTTCTGAAATGAATCTCCTGATTGACCAAATATATAATAGTTTAATTTGCACTGGGGGATGGTCTCAGAACGCATGGCTGGATGCCTTTCAGAAGAGAGTAAAGAGGAAGACACGATCCAGGCACATCCCTACTGAACTCCACCATGAGTGAGCAGTCAGTCCATTGCAACAGTCTAGAAATACGTCAAAGCACAGTGCTCATTAATATTAGGCTCTCAACATCAACTGCTTTGCTGTATAGATCCATTCCTATTGGTCTGCATTATATATGTTGCCAGTCTACAAGAACCTTGTTCACACCAAGGTACCCTTCAGGAGTAAACTAACTGGTTCTCCCATCCTTTCCCTATTCCTGCTGCCTGCCCTTCTTTCCCCCCAGAAGAAGGAAGATGAAACAGAGGGTCAGTCTCCTTAAGGGCTGAAACCAAATGGCATAGAAAAGACTTAACAATACTTTTGAACTTCAGACATAAGCAAGGAAATTGCAGAGAGAAAAGTGGCTTGGGCAAAGGTATTACTACGTTTTGTGTCCTTATAAATTGTCCCTGTACAAAGCACTGCTTTTGATGATTAGGTGATCTGTAATCCACTGTGGATATTTGCCTCGAGTCTTTTTCTGGGACGTCTTCATCTGACCAGCAATTAAAAGTGCCATTAAATCTTGAAAATACATGTTGGGGAGGCTACACCTTTATATTGGTATCTGAAAGAAAATAAGTAATACCTATGCCCAAGACATGTATCAAGACGTCATTGGAAGAATGACTGAGAAAAACCTGCTTCCTAACCAGAATTATCATATGATTTATTCAGAGAGAGTTTTAATATCCAGGGCATATTTGGTAATCCTTCACCTCCTACAAAGAGAAGTGATTGCAATACACACTTGGAGATACCACAATGATGGACTTCATCATTCTGATTTAGAAGGGATAAAGAAGTACTTCTATGTCTTGGAGAGCTTTCCAGTCTCTGTAACTGGATATGGCTAATTCCTGGCAATTTTGCCACCTTACTGATAAGATTACTAAGAAATCTTTCTTTTCTGAATAATTTGGTGAAAAATTATTTCTCTCAATAAAGGAAAAGGCATCCCTGAAAAGAGATACCCTATCATAACTTTATTACAATTCATTTCTTTGTGGTTACATCTGTAAAATCATTGACATTTACACTAGAATGTGCTGAAAGAAACTAGCTCCTGAGAAAGGGTTGTAGCTTTAACTCAGGAAGCCTTTTGCATCACAGCCATATTGCACTCTAGGAGAAGATAGTAACACACCTTATCTTATCACCATCAGGTCACCAATCACGCATGGCACCTGTCTTGTATACCCAGCATAGCCGGTGTAGTGTTGTTTGTCCAGAGCTCAGTGTCTATCCTTGTTTCATAAACACACGGCTCTGGATTAGGACTTGGATCAATGGGGTAGAAGCCAAGGCATGGACATGACATTAATGCAGCTGTAGTGTGGGTCAAGTGGGGATTGAGAGAGGACCTCAGTTTAAAGGAAGCTCCCAAGCAAAGGAGAAGGGAGCCCCATCTTCCAGCTCTTTCCTCACAATGGCTCTTCCCACTAGCTGTTCTTGTGCAGCCAGCTATACTCCTAAAGGAGGGGGAAAGTGCGCTTCATGCCCTGACAATTGTTGCTCCAGCTGTATTGAGATAGATAAGCATTACATCCTCTTCTGGTCCTCTTTCCAGCATGCCAGCAACTGTCAGCAGAAAGGAGAATACATACTTCCTCATCCTTTGACTACCGCTAGCTACCTAAGTCCCACATCTGTCCTCTTCAAACAGGTAGCTCAGCTCCCTCTTCTCACAAAAGTGATATCTTGTTCCTTCTCACAAGGAACAGGATATCACTAGTAAAACGGTACCTATCAGCATTATGTCACCAAATGTCCCAGAACCATCCCTAGAAGTGAAATAATAAGGATTTTCATGACACATTTGCATGACACATTGCTTCTCTCCCCTGGCACTTGCCTACCTTCCCCAACTGTCTCCCTTTCAGAGATGGTCCTGTGATACAATCTACACTGACTTTCCACTGCAAATTGTGGTCTCAGGTGTCATCTCTCTGTTGGAAGCTAAAAGCATATTTGCAAAAAGCTACAGAAAATGCCATGGACTAGTAGAGATACTATAATCAGAGTGACTATCAACACTGACTCCCCCTATCTGGAACTGAATGAGATTGTCCATATCCTGTCCTGAGCAGATTTAACACTACCTATTTTGGCAGACAGGGAAGTTGTGAAAGGTGTTGATGTAATGTTGTCCCACAGGGAAGCATCCAGCAGTCATGTCCTGTTTCATCTTGTTTCCTTCCTTTCTCTTCCTTCCCTGGAAGATCAACTATGGAATAATATTATTTTGCTCTGTGCCAAATCTCTTCTAAAGAGAGCATAATCTCAAACAAGGAAACTTCCTAGAATGCAGTTGAAATTTTGAATAGATTTTCAAGTGTTTAAAAAGAAGGAGCAATGCAAAAAAAAAAGGGGAAACACCAGGACCGGTAAAGTCATTTTGTGCATTGTCTTGCTTATGCAGTCTAAACAAGTCTTCCAATGGAAAGGGTATCATTAAACTCCAAGGTCATATTGGGAAGCCAAACAACAATTCCAACAGAGTAATTGTTTCCAGAAAGATCCATTGTGTTGCATTCACAGCATGTGTGACACTTTTGAAACTTCTGCTACAGCAGTTGGTCTAATTAAGCAGCAGCTATGTTCATCATTTGGTATGGATGCCTGGAAAGGCCTTCACTCCTCAAGTACAAATACTAAGACTGTTTTTTCTGTGTTTGATGGTCACACAGAGTCTACAGGTCTATATTAAGTACAGCTACAAGCCAGCTTATGTTGCTCACTATTGCTGCTTCCCAACAGTGCAGGATCTTTCCTGTGTGCAACTCTTAATTCAGAGGATAGGCTGTGCCACTTTTGAAATTTGTTCCTTGTCCCAAAGTCTACATCTGATGACATCATCTACAGCCAAAGATGTCTCCTGGATCCCTGTACCAGCTCATAGTATTAGACAGCATACATAGCACAACCATGCATAAAACACCTGGTACTCAGCTTTTTGCAATCCCTTGAAGTCTGATCTGGTCCAATTTCTCTTTTCCTGTCTCAGTGGCCAAGATACTGGAATTTGGCTCTGACTGGTAAATCTGGAATATTGGCACTGACTATAAAAGCTAGTAAAACACTAAAGCTGGGTGATTGCTTTCACTCTCTATATTTTATACATTATATTATTTATAATTGTGATATGTCTAACAAGTAGCCCTTGAAGCCTGGTTCCTCTCGATGGCATAGACATAGGCAGCTTTTAACCTAAGTTTAAATTGTCACTGACCACTGCTGTAACCTTTTGGAAACCTATGAGCCCAGATTAATAAATTAATCCCCTCTGAGCTCCTGACAGGGTGGCACAGCAAAGTGCTAAAAACGTTTGGTATTTTCTCATATAAAATTTTCTTTACAGAGAAGAAGAGAGGTGAAATATGTATGTGTTGATTTGTGGATGACAGAAAGTTCTGAAGGAAAAATACAGGAAAAGCCAGTGGGAGTCAGACCTGGCAGAGTTGTATCTGTATTGCATGGAAGAGGATGATCCAAGCATGCAGTGGATTTCTGTTATAGCGCAAGATGGCAACACCAGGCTGGGCTCAGAGGGCAGACCTGTACACACTGTGGTAAGTGGTACAGTGGGATTCCAAGGCACCACTGTAATAGTATTTATGTCTTCAGAAAAGTCATGAAATAAGAGAATGTCTAACAACTTTTTGAAGTATGCTATTTCTGGAGAGCATTTCCAAAGTGGATTGCAATTAATAATCCAGATTTCTGAAGAGAGAAATCTCCAGAGTTTCAAACTGATGAAGACATACAACTGAGAAGTCAGCAGGTTTCTGTTTGCACATACTTTCTACAATGACTTGAATGAGTTGCAACATTATGTGTATAAAAGGGCTTCAGCTTTCAATGGTAGGAGAAAATCTAGTTGACTTAATTCCTTTTTCCAAGGAAACTTAATTTGTTTCTTAATTTGCATTTAAAAAAATAAAATGTGAATACTTATTATACTTCTACACTACTTTCTGTTTATTGACGCATTTCATCCAGCAGTCTCAATGCATTTTACATATTCAAAGCTTTTGACATGCATATGCAGGAGACAACCATCTAGACTGATTGACAAGAGTGTTAAAATAAACAATAGACATGTTCATAAGAATGTTTTACTAAATAGATCCCCACTAATAGAGATATTTTTACTCTGTTAAATTAATTGTTTTTGTGAAGCTTTGAAATGTGAGTTTAAATAAATCTTACTCTTTGCAAGTCATGTAAATTTAATGAAGCTAAATATAAAAGAAGTTATATAAAACAATAAATATATATTCTTTTAAGACAACTATGAAAGGAAGGTCTTATTTGATGATGAAAAAAAAAAAGTCTTCATTTGAGTTCAATTTGCAATTATGTTTCTTTTTTCTGTTCCATTTTTTACTTTTCCGCTGTGCTAGTCCATAAATGGATTTTTATAAGACTTTCAGCTGACTGCCCAAGTCAATAAGCCACTCTTTGTTTCAACTACAATTCTCCATTCTCCAGTCCAGGGGGTTAGAAATAAGTGACAATGTATATTTTGAACTGTAACTCATAATTTTTTATAAATGTTGGTTTACATTAATAGACTATTTACATTTCTCCTAAAACTAGTGTTATTTTCTTGAGTAGATCAATAGCCAAACCTACATATCTGTAGCAACATCAGTTTCATCCTGTTCTAAAAACACAACCGGCTTTAGTGTCATGTCTTGTGAAGTGCATGCATAGGTAATGCCTATGGAGAGTGGAAAGGAAGCAAAAAAGGAAGATGTGAACAAGTCTGCTTTAGAGCTTAGTAGCTTGCATGTTTGGCCAAGTTATATTATAGCAAAGAAAGGGTTAATCAACTGATTACAAATATCCTCCACCCAATGGTTTCCTCCTTGCATCAGTTTCTTGTCTCTCTCATTTTAGTGAGGACAGCAGGAGAACTATATTTAGCATTATATTTAACTTCTCCTTCAGGATAGTTTGCCGTACACAACTTTGATAAAGCATTGCCCTCCTCCATGCTCGTATTTTAATTTCTTTGTAGTTTACTTAGTCAGTATGTTGTGGTTTAACCTCAGTTGGCAACTGAGCACCATGCAGCCGCTCGCTCCCTCCCCCCACCCGTCGGGATGGGGGAGAGAATTGGAAGAGCA
>NW_008795405.1:7625827-7639325 GCF_000699145.1 Aptenodytes forsteri | reverse complement strand
GTCACATGGTATGGAATGTCCCTTTGGCCAGTTTGGCTGTGCCCCCTCCCAGCTTCTTGTGCACCTCCAGCCTTCTCAGTCAGTAGAGCATGGGAAGCTGAAAAGTCCTTGGCTAGTGTAAGCACTACCTAGCAACAACTAAAACATCAGTGCGTTATCAACTTTGTTCTCATCGTAAATCCAAAACACAGCACTGTACCAGCTACTAGGAAGGAAATTAACTCTATCCCTGCTGAAACCAGGACACAGTAGAAATAAAGTTTCTGGATTTTTGCCATACATGGATGTGGTGATTTTCCATTGATTCTCTCCTGCCTCCAATTTTATTCTTTGTAAGTTTTCTCACAGGGAACATGCAAATGCCACAAATTTAATTTCAGAGAGTACAGTACTAATTGTATTGCTCAGCTGATAAATTCTTTTTAACTTGAATCTCTTTCCTGCAAGACAACCCTTTAAAGATTCTCACATTACCTTTAGTCAGGTACACTAGGTTTTCAACCTATGTATAACTCATTAACCCTCCAATTTGTAGCATATATTCACCTATCTATAGGAATTGTATCAGACATATCCGTGACTGACTTGATGGACTCTCAGCATCTGTAGCTGTGAAGTGAAAGCTGTGTATCAATTTCCCTTTAAAATGGAAAAAAAAAAGTGTAGAAGAGGATATGTTTCTAAAGTAATTGTTAACAAAGGGTACATTTTTCCACAATTGCTTCTTTATGCAAAAGAATATCAATATATTTTAGTAAACAAGGATAACTCCTTTAAATCTCTGTGTATCTTACAGATCCAAGAGTTAAAAAGGCTGAGGCAAGTCCAAGTTCACTGAAAGGTTTCAACGAGTAAAGATTGCTAGATATGCAAGACTGTAACCAACCCTTACATCCCACAACTATGACCTCAAAAGAAAGCCTTGTCAAAAACTGGTCATAGTAACTGCCTATGTGAATACTTTCACTGCTTAAAGTCTGCCACTTATTCCTTTGTATCACACTGGTTGCATGCCTGAGATCACATTAAACTCAGCTAAGCATAACATGCAAAGGAAAAATGACCCTGAAAGGTCCCTTTCAAGCACTTCTTCCTTCCCTGTTTCATTTTAATGTGGCTGCCATATGGTTCGGGGGCCATTATAATGTCATGTGTTTGTCTGCTCCTGCTGTAAATGTTTCATTTCTCCCAGGAAGATAAAAGGACTGTCCCCTTATATTAACTGCAAAATTACCTTTTTTGTCCATAAATGTGAAGGGGGGATGGCAATACGGAGACAGCACTTTGACAGACTGCTGAACACCAGTCTGCACTACGAGCAGGTAGCATTGGGCATGCTCAGCGAAAACATTACCACAGAAGAAGAAAGTATAGCAGCGCAGCTAAACATGAGATAGTTGCAAAAACAGGCAGTAAAATGGTTAAATTGTGAAAAACCTAAGACCTAAGAAAGTTTCGGATTACAGGAAGGTATAGATAAGATACATCAGATGACTAAAAGCAATGGTAATACCCATCTTGGAGAACGAAGACAGTAGCAATCCAAATGAGACAGAACCGTTCTTTTGTGGCAGTACATGGCAAAAACAAAATGAAAATTATTGTTAAATGAGTAACATTACTGTTTCATATCAGTCTGAAGCGGCATTGATCAAATGCTCAGCTTCCAAAGTCAGTGGGGAAAAAGAAAATGAGTTTCTAAAAATATTTCTTCTTTCCATTGAGCTTGGATACATTTGGAGGGGAGTTTTACAGAAAGTAATAAAAGCATACAAGTCACTTATAAGATAGCTGCAGAAATGTGATTCTGTATTGTAAGAATGTGTGGAAAACAAAATATTATCTCAAACAAAATGTAAGAAAAGGGATTAAGGAATTGCCATCTTTTAATTATTTGCTTAAATTTGAATGCTCATTAACTATGTAATAGGATGGAAGAGTTTAATTACCTAGTTTATAAAAACAACATCACTGACATTTTAATTAATTAACCCTATCCCAGCCGAAACCAGGACACGAGTCCATTGTTCCTGGGACAAGAATTGGTAAGCAATCTCTTCGTCTTTATCTTGACTTTATCCATCTTTATCTTGACTTTATCTGCCTTTATCTCTCGCTCCTGCTCTTTCTCTTTCCTCCCTATCCTGCCAGGGCGTGGGGAAGGAAGGAAGGAGCAGCACTGTGGGTGCTTGGCTGCCAGCCAGGACAACACACTACAGTTAGCTTTTCTAAAGCTATAGGGGTACCAAAACATGGGAAGAATGTGAAATCTATCAAGAATACCATCATTTTTCATTTGGGTAGGTAAATATTATTTCTCATGTACTGACCAAATTGTGTCAGTCATTTTAAACAGAGTATTTCAGGGGAGATGTTGTGTGTCTTTGTTTTAGAAAGTCCTATGATTTTTATTACCTGGGTTTCTTCAACATTATTTGCCTTTGCAGCTGTCTGATATCTCAGTTTATCATCAATAAAGGGATTCAGGAATTTATAATTTTCCAGGTAAGTGACCACTTGGTTTTCAACAAAAAATCTTTTAATAGAAAGTTTAATAAATATATTAGAAGTGGTAGCCCTGTGAGCCAATACAAGTCAGGCACTGCCGGGAAGGAAGGATGAATTCAGATAAGGAAAGTAGATCTTAAAAAGGAGATGATCAACACTGAATTGATCATCACTGTTGCTCAAAGGCCATTTCCCCACTATTTCTCTTACCATTCAAGCATGCCTTCCCTCTCTTCTGGCTTCAGTTTAACATCTTTTTGCTTAGATACTTTTTCTTCTATTCTCTCCTGAAACGAACCTCCTTTTAGTAATGTAGAATGCCAAACTCAAAGGGATTAGCTCCAGTTTATATAGACTTAGGTCCTTCCATCCACTGCAGCCTTTAGGAAGATTAATTGGAGTGATCTGAATTCTCCACATCCCAGTCAGTTATCTAAACATAGAATTACCTGAACATGGAAAAATAGTTTCTCCAGGGATGCCTGGACAAGACAATCATAAATTTATGCTTTCCGCTGAGAAAACATTCACTTCTGTGCTTCAGAATAAACAAACTTTTAGGTTCAGATTGTGTATACTTCAGTTGCAGGAGAGCATTCATATATGAAACCAGTAAGACACATGTAAATAAGGTTGCTGTTACATTTTAAGGTACTCATTTTAAAAACAAGCAGACCTGACTAAAGGTTTCTCAAAAGAGGAGACAAAACTGAATTTTGAAATTTGAGGAAAATTAGTTTTACTCACAATATTTTTTTTGAAACTTTTGCATCCATGGATGTGGGTGGAGGGAAAAGAAGAAGGTGATCTCTGAATAAGGGAGAAGAATTAAGGGGAGCATGTTGCTGGGGAGTCTTTTTCCCTTTTTCTATCTCACCGTGACTTACACTCCTAGCCTTAAACTCAAACCACCCTGCACTGTGTGGAGTGGAAGGGAGGAGGTACAGAGACCCAGGATTTTCAGAAGGGATGCCCTCACCAGCAGTCTGGAAAATACCTCTTCCCCATAAGCAAGTTACAAAGAAAAGGATATTGGGAAGGATATGGCCTCCAGCTTCTTCTGAAGTTATAAGTTTTAATGATAAGAGCACCGCTTAATGAAGTCAATGACCACTTGAAAGATAAACATATGTTTGAGCATCTTGCTACATTGGGGCTGAAGTGGGAATACATGTCTGTGTGAAGGCCCTCTAATTACAAGAGGAAAAAAAAGTACAAATTGGAGTTACCTGTAGCCTTAATGACTTCTGTCTCAGTCAAAGGATTTAGCCAGCCAAAGCAGGAGTTTAGGTATCTAAATCATAAAATATAATCTAGAAATACACACCCACCTTCTGTTCAACTCTCAAAGCTCCTAAACTCCCTAGGAAACACTTTGCCTGACTGCTTCTGCACATGCTTAACCTTTGGCACATCTCACTGTGTATTTTGCATATCACCAGTTTTAACAGTTTGGGATGCCTAAATCTAACCTGTATTTGGAAATTCCTTTTCTTCACCTGTCTGCAGATGTCTTCATTTGTCTGCACCTTCCTTTTCTTCATCTGCTTGATGCACATGCCTATGCTTCATTGATAAGCATGATGATACTCACAAAATATTGTTGCAGCCATTGCCTATGTGTTTATGTATGTGGGGGAGGCAAGGAGGAAGGGAAGAGCCTTCTCTTCCCTTACCTAAACTGTTCAGAAAGATACACAAAATTAACAAAACCCAAAAGGGAAAAAAGAGAATGTTATTGTAATCTACCTTGGGAGAAAGTGAGCTTGGGTTGTGTTGTGGGAGCACTACGGCCTTGACTTAATTAAGAGCTGAGTAACTGCCCACAATGAGCTGCAGCTGACAGATAGAATGGTGCAAACAACAGGTTTGATTGGCAGCCTGTGAAGAAATCTGGCTATAAACTGTCCAGTAATAGCAACAGGGAAGAACACTGTTAGGCAGATATCCGCCCCACTGCAGAAGCAGAGGACAGGTGTATGCCAAGCTACTGCACAGACCTGGTCTGACTGTCGCATGGCTCCCAGGCTGGGCTGTGCCAATGCACTGGAGCAGAGAGAGAGGGAGGGAGAGGGAGAGGGAGGGAGCAGGAGAGCGAGAGAGAGAGAGCGCCCTTGCTTGATCCACTTCATGGTGGATAAATGGCGGTGAGCAGTGCCGTGCTATTTGGTGTTCCTTCCCCTCGATGACAGGCTCTAGTCCCTGCTCTTGGCACTTGTCTTTGCAGCTGATCTTAGCCACTGCTGAACATAGGCACACATTTCCCTCCATATGTGACCTTGCTGATTGCCAGCTGCTGCACCATCAGATGCTATTTTAAAAAAATAAATAAAAAATTGGGGACCAGAGCTATTTCTTTCCCACCAGACACCATTTTTGTTAAAGCTGATGATCTATTTTCTTAGCCATCGGCTCTAATTGCATGCTGTCTGACATGTCATCATTTGTTTTGCAATACTGTGTATTCTAGATTGAAAACAAATCATCCTGTGTATTTTAATACATTGGCTTACATCTATATTGTTGATCACTGCTCTAGAAATGTGTCCTCATTTGCTTTCTTCAAAGTAACTTCAATCGTGGCTGAATTCTTCAGAGATATTTTGAGGACAATATTTCTTAAATCTGTTTTGGGGTCATTATGCTTCAGCACTTTTCTATTTAGCAGCACCTCATTTTATTACCTGATCCAGACACGTTACTTTTCTTTAATCTTTACTGAGTTGCATTTGGCAGCTATTACCATGGGTACTTCAACAAAACAAGAGCTGTAGTTCTGTGACAGTGGTCCAACACAGGCCCTCATGGCAAACTGCTGTAGACCAAAACAGACCATTTAAAGACTCCTGCTCTTAGATAATGATAACAGGTACATGTCAGCTCTTCAGCAGCCCTTTAGTTTTTAACACTGTATGCATGTGCTTCAGCTGTGCAAGTCTCCAGCCTTTATCTGAATGCAGAGCCAAGAGGATCCTGTTCTCCTGGATCTACACGCTGTACAAAAATATGACCTAACTTGGATAAAACCCCTTCTTTCATGTTTCATGTCATCTATTTCTGAATCTAATTTTTATTTTCTTCAAAATATTTAAAAATCCTCTTAATGACCATCTGTGACCTGCTTATCCTCCTATTACTGGTTTCATGGTATATTACTGTAAAAGTACATTTACATTTCTCTTAGTAGCAATTGTTAGTCTGAAAAAAACCCCAAATTAATTATTTTCTTAAGTAGATATAGCTCACTTACTCCTTATAGTGTTTTTAAGTGCACATAGTTTAAGGTGCTTTAAATTATTAAGTCACCGCTCTTTCATAGGAATATTTCCTTTTCCTGTTTATTATATGGTACCACTAACTGCCTACAGGAAATACTGTAAATCTATAAGGGTAGAAAGTAATAGAGATATGCATAATATTTAAAGAATAAACAAAGTCTTTGCCCAGAAGAAGTTATAGCCTAAGTTATATCAAACAACAGATATGCAATACAGAATATTCATATTTATGCATAGTTCTTAGCTCCTTTATTCCCTAGTCAGTATAAAAATACCTGATTCAAATTCTTACACTTTTTATTATGCTGATTTTATTACTGTAGTTGAATTACTCCTCCTCTATACTGACATATGTGGAAACATGATCAGTCATAAGAATTTTAACAGTTGAATTTTGGTCATTAAGAGGCAGGAAAGAAAATAAGCAGAAGATGATCTATAAATAAAGAGTGTAAGTAAACAAAAAAATTCAAGATGTTATTTGAAATTTGAAAAATGTAAGCAAGGTGCCTATGTAACTAGTAATTAAGTGTTGCTTGATCTTCTAATACTTTTTCAACTCAGAAATAAACTCATATAATTTTATCTTGGATCTTATTATTAATAAAAATCAGTCAGTGTGGGGCTAGAAACAGGAATCAATGTTAACTGAAGAACCAATTATATTAAAAGAAAAAAAAGAGATGTCCACAAATGTTTTAATACTTTTATACTCTTATTAAAAATTTATTACTTCAGGGTGCAAAATCTCAGAGCTAGATGGGATTATGAACAAAACTCATCATATAGGAAAAAGAAATAAAAATCAGAGAATTTCTTATTCAATGACCAAAGCCATGATTTCTTCATTGGGAAAAAGAACCATTTTTGTTTTAAAACCAATCCAGATTCAGTGATAGAAGATCACTGAACAATTAGAACCAGAAAACAATTCGAGAGAAATGTTAAACATAAAATATAGAGGTTATACAGAAAATAAATAAGAGAAGGTAACAGTATCCAATGGAAAAAAAATCCGCGTGTGCCCATTCAGAGGACTGCCAAGAAAAGAACAAAAGGAAACTCAGCATTGAAGGAGACCTTTACTACAGACAGAAGCTAAATTGTTAACATTGTTAAGTATTAATATTTCAGGACAGAAAGACACATTCGACAGATATTTTTCCTACATTTTTAGTCATGTGAAGATATAGAAATGTTTTCCTGTCCTCCGTTAACTGAGGCAGGTTCAAATACCTACCAGCGATACACATGCTCAACTCATCACGCCTGTGCAACTTGTACTAGTTATTGATACACAGCAGAGTCTCTCCAAGACGAGCTGTTTTTTTTATTTTTTTTGTGCAATCCTTCCAGACAATGCAAAGTGATTGCCTCAAGCTGATCTCAGGAGCACCCTGAAGAAGACAACCTATCATAGTGAAAACCTCAGAATAAATCTAAGCTCCTGTTTGCAGAGTCTGAACAGACTGAGCACTCACAGGGCTGGCCAGCAATAAAATTGAGGCAAAATAATAAAAAATGCAATATAGTGAAGTACAGTAACATAACTGAAAATAATCAACATGTGTTTTCTAAGGAATTCATGTATTCAAACAGTTCTGATTTCATACTCTACTGGGGTTGTAAATTTAAATTATAAAAATAATTAGTTGTATTAGAATTTTGGAATTTGATTTAGTACAGCATTTTTATTTAAGAGTTATGATATGCTAGGACTAGAACACAGTCAACTGAATAAATACAGGCTGAGGTGAAAAACGGACAGAAAGGAAGTCATACTACATAGTCTATAGGATGCAGTTATCTAAGTCAGACAAACTGCATTTTAACACAACTGAAGCATGATCATAGAACTAAAAGGTAAATATCCAGTTAATCCCTTTCTCATGGCCATCTCTATCAGATGAGACTGATTGAACAGATTTTGTACTCTGTTTGGCAAGAGAGCAATAATTCCCTGGCAATACAGTAGCTAAAAGGTGCTAATATGAACCTTGTGTAAAACAGGGAGTTTCTGAGTGAGACGATTTAATTCTGTATATAGAATTTTTGTGAAATGTCTAATTCTGAATTTCAGGTTTTAAAAAGATGCTGAAAAATTTCAGATGGTGCAGGAAGAAATAAAAAAAATAATAAAATTCTAGAGGAAATTACTTGTAATGAAATGCTGCAAAGGAACTGAGACATTAGTAGATCATACAGTAAATGCTATAATACATTACTAAATGCAACTGAACCTTTCTTCTTTTGTCCTCTAAACACAATACACTTTTTAATAAAATGAATTGTGCTTTAAACAAAGGCAATTTCTTTCTCAGTTCTTGTCTTATATACTCTGAATCTTTGTTAAGTTTCACTTAAGTTTTCACATAGTGCAGAATTCCTGGCGCTAGACCTCTTCTCAGGAGTAAAATTTCTATAGAAAGGATGATATACAACATGGGCTAGGACCTTCTATGTCCCTGCAAACTGATATCAGTTCTTAGTTGTAGTCTTCAGTGGAGCTGGAGTGCTCAGGACTGCAAAGAAACAAGCCTGTGGAGATCAGACACTAGTTTAATCATGCCTAAGGAGTTAGAGAACACTTTTAAAGAATAAACAGCACAATAGCCCTAGATGACCAGGAATGAGTGCAAATGAAAATTCTAAGAAGTCAGGACTAAATTTGCTCTCAGTGAAAGACTGAAGTAAGAGATGTAGTGAAAAATTATTAAAACTGCATTGATTAGCCATAAAATAAAAAAAGTATATAAAATTACACCAATTAACTTTTATGTGGCAGTCTTAAAACTAAAAAACACGAATTCGGAAATACTGCCATATCATCCTTAGTTCTTTCAGAAGGAAAATCCATAATAATGAAAAGGTCAGATACAGATTACAATAGATTAGTAAAGTCTCATGCAATTCTTAATATCAGTAGATTTTTCATTTTAATTGTTTTTTTTTGTTTTGTTTTGTTTTGTTTTTTAAGCAAATCATTTGACATTCACAGTCTGATTGAGATGAAAGGGTTACACTAGCTTTACCTTGTGCAGCTGACACAGCTAAAGAGAAGTAGGTAAAATAGGATGCAGGAAATGTCATTTTCACCTTTTAACACCTAATATAGGTATTAAGAGTGGCCTGTAGATGAAACAAGTTCTGATATATAGTAGGGGGAGACTTTGAGCAGTGTATTGTTAAGTAACAACAAATACCATTAGGTTATGAGGATCATGGCTTTCCTGTCCGTATCACATCACTCCACTGCCTACTCCAGTAAAAAAACAGGAAGAAAAGTACTTCTCTGCAGGTCGGAGTTTCAGTGACAAGTTTGACAAACTGGTTATTTTTTATGGACTGTCATGAATAAGTTGGATTCAGTAATGGATTTATTAAAGTCTTAAAAAGAACATCAAAACAGAATAAAAATTAAGGATGAAAGAGAGAGAAAAATCCTTCTTTTGGCATTTCCTTCTCATTGCTAAACCAGTCAGAGAAGGTAGACAGCATCTTCAGCAGGTTTCATGACAGATTTCAAAAATTCATTATTTTTAACATCAAAAAAGCATGGGACAAACCTGAAAAAATATATATAACAAAAGGCAGATGTATTTCAGAGAAACAAATTTAGTCAAATCTTGAACAGTCTTTCTGGATTGAACAGTCTTTCTGGATTTCCTTAGTTTGGAATAAAAAACCTAAGAATTTATGAAAATCAAGTTTAGCACAATAGATTCCTGATTCTATTTGCATTTTATTAGTATAAAAATAGTCATAATGACTTAATGTTATTCTGTATCAAAAGATCTTTTTGTCACAGTAGTGACCAAGACAAGAGAGAGAAAACAAATGTATATGTATCTAGTAGTGAGGAAGAATTTTAAGTGAGAGTCTGTTCAAGATAAAGTAATGGACAAAGAACTAGGCCAACTCTAATACCTGAACTTCTTCATCTTTTTTTCACCTAAACAAACAAACAAAAATGTACTAAAAATGAGAGAAGTGAAACTGACTCTTCCTACCATTTTTTCAGCCATAGCTTAATGGAAAGCTCTATTTCATCTGTCATCTCAAAATGTAGGTTTTGATACTGTTTTGAATAGTTGACATGTTTAATTTGTTTTAGATGTAAATGCAAAAACATCTAAATGTTTTGGTATGATGATATCAAATTACTGTGTTAAGCCAAAAAGTGTTGAAAAACAAAACATTTTGAAAATAACATTGAAACATTACAAATTACAATAAAATAGTATATTTATATGTATTGTATAAAAATCATATGCATATGCTAGTAAATATTATAAAACAGAAGAATAAATTTACTATTTTTTTAATCTGAAAATGTCATTGGCACTGATCATGTTACCACAAATATAGTTTAGTCTCAATCTCTTTATCTTCAAATTTCATTTTGACTACATCTATTTTAATGTTCATATTCTTACTTATTTTAATTGCAAACATCCAATCAAAATCCCTCCTACAAAATTTTTATAAAATAGTTACTTACCATCCTTGAAAGAAATTGAACAAGTAGAATAAAATTATAGCAAAAATCTACACAATGTGCTTTTGTACCTTCTTAATTGTGACAATGAATTAGTTAGTGAGTTAGTTAAGCTAGTTAGTCAGCTAGTTGGCAGAATTTAAGAGAACTTTTTCACTGCTGGAATGACTCTATGATGTGTTAAATTAACTTAAAAAAGGGGCAAGCAACAGGTCAAATCAAGCAAAAACAAACAATCTCTTGGAGCTTTGATAAAGCAATTAATTCTATGAAAAAGAAGAAAATAGGAACCTTTACTTCATTAGATAGCCACACAAAAGGGTCAGTCACTGACAGATAATACAGAGAAAGAATAATCAAAGGAGGATTTATTTCAATGAAGATATTTTTCCGGGTTAAAGAATTTAATATAAGAAACAAAGCTGGACAGCTCTTTTATTTTTCTTGAAATAAAGTGGGTTAAAGTAAAATTTCAAGACCTAAAAGCAAAATAGCTTTAATTTTATCAAATAACAGAGACCTTTGAATATTTTGTCTAAGGAAGGAGCATGAGACTTGAAAAATAGAGCATTTGGAAACCAACGAGCTCTTGTCTGTACTTACAAACTACATTCATGACCGGGAAAGTTTCTCTAGGTTCAGAGACTATTAAAACATTATTACCTCCATTATAAATTTGACAGAAGCTCTTTACTTTATTTCTCAATTTCTATGAAGTCCATCCACACAAGGCAGATGACTGATTTTTCCCCTTCTAAGAACAAGGGTGTGGGGGAGAGTGTAAAACATCCAGTCAATGCTTATTTGAACTGACAAAGAAAACCTTTAGTTAATTAGATGAACTGGGAAAGATGATTGCATGTGTAGTACTTGTCAGAAACCAAAAATGTTATTTCATAATAACCTAATTTTCTGACTAGATGGTGCTGGCATGAAGCAACCCAGTAGCAGCAGTCAGGGGGCACTGCCTGGCTGCGAGGAGGTGGGATTCCAGTCATTTTGCTAGCTGACTGAGGGTTCCCACATCTTGGGACCATGCTTTAACCACCAGAATACTGACTATTAGAAAATCTCTAATACTATCAGGAAAAAAATCCTTCCTACATCCAAGAACCTTATATTTTACTTACTTGGTTAAAACTCATACCTTTCCACAGCAAAAGAAAAACTTGTGGTTTGGAATATTTTTTTATCATAGATGAATGAGTTGAGAGAAGCATCCCCCAAAAGCTCTATCAGACATCCTGGTTGGCAAGACAGCTGTGAGGAAATGAATATAGCTGCAGCCTGGGCAGTTGGTGCTCTAGGATGCAAAGGACTGAGATGCTGAAGACTAGCAACAGATTTGATCGTTGATAGGCAGAAACAATGGCTACCTCACATACAGGAAATTGAAATCAGATGCCAATGACATGCATAAAAGTCCAAACATTAACCCAGGTTTGCAGTTGGCATGCATGTCTAAAAACATATATTCTGTCTTTCACGGAGTATAACATTCTCCATTCCGTTCAAAGACTGTTGAAGAAGGTCTTAAATAAAAGTCATCCAAAGGTAAGTTGCCATTTTGAGTGGAAGGATGGGGGACATTCCCATTCTGCCGCCTGCGGAAGTGTCTCATGGTAGGGGGAAGAGGTGCTTGCTGATCTACTGCCCCTCTGAGCCACAGCTACCAGGGGGGCACAGGAGTGAACCAGTCCAGCAACTTTGTGCTAGTTCTTCATAGACACAGGGTGAAATGCTTCAGCCTTTGGATCTGGCATCACATATTTCCCTTTGAAAGTGAGGTAAATCCTTATGACCACAAGGTCAGAAAGCAGCAGGAGCAACTGTTGCAGTGGACAGAATATTTTAAATTGATGCCAGTACCTACCAAAAACAGATGGACATGGAGGTACAGATAGACCTTCTTGGTTTTCTCCCACAGCTCCTTTGCTGACTTAGACTAAAGCAATATCAACAGAGCAGGGTTAGGAGTGGAGATGAATGAGGAGACCTCATTAGACATAGGTGGTATGGGTATCCTATTTTTCCTTCCATGGTAGTAACCACCACTGCATCTTGCACTATTGCCTGCTTGTAAGAAAGACACAGTGAAGTAGAGGGAATGTGTTGATGGCACAGATTTGTTCTATGGGCTGTCAGTTGAACTAGTAATTTTGAGCTTCCTTCAAGGAAAACTTCAAAGGAACCTGAATGTTTTACCTTAAAGGGGATGAAATTAAACTAAGTGAAATGATCACAGTGCTACCGAGAATAGAAATGATGAAATAGGAAACCTATAGCCAGAGTATTCTACTTTTCAATGGGACTTGGAAGAATGTGCTACAAAATGATTTCCTCATTATTAATCTTATTAGCTAGGTTTCCGTTAATCTTCAAATGGACTATGTGGCTGCAGGAGGTATGCCCCAGAACTGGATCTAATTGTGGTCTCGACTTAGCAGGTACAAATTCATAACTGCTCCACAGGAAATAAGAGTAGTTATTTAAGATTTACACAGTGAGTGATGTGTGACTTACTGAGTCCCATTCAAGTGTTTGTATGCATGAACACAAATACAACTGCAAAAAAGACAAAAAGGTGGACATGGTACAGCAGCAACATGACTTACTCTGAAGACTTACAGTTGCAGTCCTTAATAATTTTTATTTTTAAATATTTGATACTTTCACTGTGGGATTTGTGCAATGAGACAGCTGAAGTAGTTTGAGAGAGCTGAAAGAAAATTATCTTACTCTTAAGCAGAAAAGCACAAAGTGTAATTTGCCAGTCTGCCTGGGAATGACTTTCCCGGAAGAAAAACTCCCTCACAAAAAACACCACCACCACCACCCCTCCCCCCAAAAAAACCCCCAAAAAACCAAAACCCAAAAACTAAAGGAAGAAGCTTCACAACATCTACAATAAATGTAGATATCTAAATGAAGCAATGGCTATTGTAAGGAATAATGTGATGTCAGAATAATTAATTCTGGTGTCCAGTTCGTTACAGTTTCACAGAATGGGGATCAGCTTTGAAACACAGATAATATTTATATTCTTCAGTTCTAAAAGTTCATAGAATCATAGAATCATTGAGGTTGGAAAAGACCTCTAAGATCATCGAGTCCAACCGTCAACCCAACACCACCATGCCCACTAAACCATGTCCCTAAGCGCCTCCTCTACACATCTTTTAAATACTTCCAGGGATGGGGACTCCACCACTTC
>NW_008795405.1:7616820-7624871 GCF_000699145.1 Aptenodytes forsteri | reverse complement strand
TGTCCCGCTCATGCCTTGTGAGCGCCCTCAAGATGAACCGCTCCATAATCTTCCCCGGCACCGAGGTCAGGCTGACAGGCCTGTAGTTCCCCGGATCCTCCTTCCGGCCCTTCTTGTGGATGGGCGTCACATTGGCAAGCCTAAAGTTGATTTATTTCATCCATTTACTTAATGTTGTCTAAGGTGGAATGGAAGCTGGAGATGATCTTCATATGAAGATGGTTGCCTAATTTCCTCAGCCATGTTTTAAACACACCCTTCCACCGAACTAGTTTGAACTGTCTCTAGGCTCTGTTCTTCCTTGTGTGTATGTAGTGGGACAAGAATCTCTACAGGGGTGCTGCAAGAGGTGAGTTTTAAATGTAACCTGTTGTGTACATAAGTATAAAATCTGTTATTTCACAGATGGAATTAAGCTGTTAATGTTCATAATATAGAAAAATACTGTCAGAAATTAAACAGACTGTTTCCTTCCACATCAGGAAATCATTGAAAGCTTCACAGGAAATCTTTTACCAGTATTCTATCTCAGGATGTGTATTACCCATGAATTAGTTTTTAACTTCACATCAGATGAATGCCTAAGCCAAACCATTCCATGGAAGGTGATTTTCTAAGAAATTAAATGCCATGGAAAAATTTCACCAAAACCAAATTTCTCAAAAAGGAAATAATTTCACAGTCAAGGAACGTATTCTAATAATGCAAATTTCACAATTAAAATCTATCAACTGAACTGATTAAAACATAAAGAGAGGTTGGTTTACACTGGAACTTTATTCAAAAAAGCTAAGCTTATTTTGTGTTATCTTGGTGTTCAGATGGACTCTTCTTCAACATGGCCATCAGTTGTCTTTCAATTACACAGGCCCTTTTTTAGGAGGAAGATGGCAGCAGATTTCCTGCTTCTTAAGAATCTAATTCCCAACAGTATTGTTTGATCTGCCAACTAGGTTTTACATTACATAGTGACATAATAAAGACTATCAAAGCAGTGTTTTCTCTAAGCAAGATTTCCACCTACTAGAAGCCCTACAGTTTTGGAGAAAATTGATTGGACAACGCTCACGGTAAGAAAAGAGAGGAAATCACTTGCAACTTCATTCATCAAGGACAGAAAAAAAGACAATTTAGTTGCATCACCTCTGTGCAGCCAGAGAAGACAAATCCTTTGCACTCATGTCAGTCGCAATTTCCTGTGAATTAAAAACAGTGAAAGAACTAAGTACTTTCATTTAAAGCAGGACAAGCCATCGCTTTCGTTCTTTCATATGAAAAGGAACTGTGAGCTCTCTTCTACAGCGGTAGCTCTTTTAATTTCAAGCACTACACAACGTTTCCTCATCTGCAAAGTTATTTCCTTTTGAGGATGCCTTGGCTTTAGTCTGTTCTCATGAGAAAACTCCCCACATGATAATGTCCCTTGAATCTAATAATTTTCACTGCCTTTCCCTGAAGTGTTAATTTTGCTGGTGTGTTCATTCATTGTTAGGTGATCGCATTTCTATTATGTGATGCATTCTGCAAGTCTGCAATATTCAAGTGGCTTTATTGCAGCCGCAAATAGACACAGGAGCTCATTGATCATTTCTCTCAGTTCTTTCTAGTTCAAATTACACTACATAAAACTGAAATATGTTTATGAGCATTTCAATAGAAGATGGTTAAATTTTGTGTTGTGAGTAAGTGGTGGAAGACCCCTTAAAAGGCTGAAATATATAAAATGTACACTTTTATAATCCCAAAGGAAGACATCATGTTGTGATAACATAATATTTAAATGACTTGCTGGGAGGTAAAACACCTAAACTTTGAATCTAGGAGATTTTGTCATTGGATCACAGCTGATTTTACACACCCTTCATGCATTCAACACAGAATTTTAAACTATTTTATTAATTTATTTTTAGCTAATAATACAACCCTTCTGCTGTACCCAATAGAGAGTTCTGTTTTGTACAAAGGGAATAATCATAAGGATATACAGTAAACAATAAGCCATGCAAACTGCATTTGCAAGAGTGCTTCCTTTATTGCTCCTGTGCTGATCATTTCAAAGAAGAACTGAGCAATTAAATTGTCCTCATCAGTTGAGTTGGAACTATTTGTGTTCCATACTAGAAAAAGAGGCATCTTTGAAAAATAATGCATTACTTCTTATTTTCCATTTCACACTATTCCCATGTAAGATTTTAATTACCCTACCCAAAAAAGTAGAAGAACATATGCAAAATTGAAAAGCTCTTAAGCCTTCAGGAAAAGGTTGCTGTTTCCACATCTTACAGAACAATGTTTCTTGATTCAGAGATACTTTACTTTAAGCCTTTCTCAAAATGCCTGGAAGTTTTAAATTTTGAAAGACAAATCTGTGATGACATCCAAGGGAAGCCATTACTTGGAGATATAGGAGGCCAATCTTCCTCAAGACAGATGGTCACACACCAGGGCTGTCTTCTGTATCCTGACTTTTCCACTATATTATCATTCCATAAGAATAAATAAATATTACCTTTTTTACTGGTAAAATCTGATGCAGGACTAGAAATAGACTTGTAAAGAAATGTCACCTTTATAAGAGACTAAACAGAAAAGTGAGGTACAATATGAGTATCTCTGATGTTCTGTAATACGCACATGGAGACAAAATGATCAGAATTTTCTTTCATCGGTTTTCTCCTGTAATTATTCCATCCCTCATTTCCTTCCCACTAAAAATAAAATATAACTATTTCCCTCATATGAAGACAAATTCCTTTGTGAACCGCTGTGACATTAGATTGACAAAGCCCAAGTGGGCTCAGTACAGTAACACTGTTAGATGAAGAAAACTTTATTTTATTAATTATGTTACAAAAACAGTGAGTAAAAATCCTGCTTATGAAACCCTGACCATATCTGGGATGTCAACATTTGCTTCAGTTTGTTGAGTAACCTACAGAAAACAGAATGAGTCTAACAGTTTAAGTTTAATGGTAGAGCTATTTGAGCTGTATTTTGGCTGGGAGAGCTCTGCATTGATCATTATTCTCTTCACATCTGTTGCTGTTCTCAGCAGTGAGACCCAATGACCCAGCAGGCCGCCTCCTTCAGATGCCTGGAAAATGAGCCATTGCTTCAGAACTTGCCCTTTAAATTTACAATGAGCAGACTATATCCTACCACTAAGCCCACTGATTTAAAAAGATGGTTTTATGGTACTGGAGAATACAAAAGTGCCAAAACAGTTCCATAATATTTGAGATCTACCTCTCAGGTTAGTCAGGATGTGAGATACTTAGTAGCCAGCTCCAGTTTCTTACAGAAATTCCTGAGACACTGGCTTAACTGCCAATGTTTTGGAGTCTTTTTTCCCTCTTTCTGGTATCTTTGTGTTGGAATTTTTTCAGCAAAATGTATCCTCCAAGCCAGTTCATCCACAGCAGTTATGACTCAGCCAGGTTCACAGAGTAACAGTCCCTCATAATATCATTTGTCAACCTTTGAACTCCCTTTCTCCCTTTGACTCAACTGTCATTCTAAAATGGGGGACTACAACTTCCTGCTAGAAAACAGCTGTAAAAAGTGATGAACTTCTCCATCCAGCTCACAAAGGGAGTAAAATGAACCTTTTCACTAATGGCAACAGGGAGGATTCTCTTCTCTGTTTTGTTAAGCTAAACTAACCAGCTCTGCCTCTCAGCTCCCAGTGACTCTCGTTGACTCTGGATGGGCTTTGGTGTTACAGAGAACAGAATTTGACCTGGAGACATTTACATGCCAGACATCAGGAATGATTGAAAATCTGCAATGGAGGCTCAAGTATTAGAAAATACATATTGAATTTCTGTATGCCTGCTCCTGCTACTTAATCCCAGCAATAACCATGGTGGCCATTGCAGAATGATGCCCACAGAGGTCAAATGCAATAAAGCCTGTGTGTCAGAAAGCAAAGACTAATTTAACTCTTCTCAAGCTGCTTTTGCAGTTTCCCATAATTAAGGAATCAATAAATATAGGTATTTTTATAATGTAGTATATTATGTCTGCAGATAGTGCACAAATGCCTTTGAAGTAGTCTATGTAAACCAAATATTGTGTTTTACAATACGATATATCTCAGTGTCAAATATCCAGCCTGTATTATACTTGCCGTATCATTATATAGCACGCATTACCAGCTAAAGGGCTTTGGTACTGTTTAATCTCCAATAAAATTATTTAACAATGTCTTCTATGCCATTTATCTAAGCAATTCATATTCATTTCAGTTTTCTCTATACAAAGCAGCAGTGTCTGCCTGTCTAAAGGGTTTAAGCTTATGTGCAATAAAATGATATTACATTTCACTCTGAAAAGTTATGCTATGTAGGGGATTATGGAAGTACTGCAAGTGGCACCAATCATCAAATAAACTCCAAGGGGGAACAGGAAGATTTGTCCTTTTTTTTCCTGTATGAAATACGAAATAAAAAAAGAATCCTTCAATTCCTTCCCTCCCCCAACTTTGTCTTTCACAAGCTCTAATCCTCTCTTGGGTTTTCTCCAAAGGTTTTATGGGCCACTGTATGAAACCTGCTGTCATACTGATCACTGCAAGATGACACTTTAAAAATATAAATCCAGAGAGAGCGTGATAACCTTCATTGTCAAATGGAAGGCAAAAAAGGCAGCAAATGCACTCAAGTGAGTTTTTTAAAGCTAAGTAAAAAGGTGACAGAAAGACTGAAGAGCTTGTCAGCCTGGGCTATGTCTGGTGGTTGAAAGGAGTAAAAGAAGTCTAACATGATTCTTTTCAGAATTTAAATTATTGCAGACGATGATGATATTGTGTCTAAAGGAAATCTTCAGTGAAGAACTTCCTTTATTTAACAAGCAATAAACAAAGAAGAATGAATTAAACCGGTATAGGCTATTACTTGTCATCACCACCCTCAAACTGCAGTCTGGCTTAGAGCCGAAAACATCAGGCTCTTCAGAATTCCTTTTAATGCGGGAAGTAACACAAAACTATGTTAGCATTCTTGGATAACGGGGGGGGGGGGAAGCCCAGAGAGCAAACCAAACAAATGGATCAGCTTCTCCATTAGAGTATATTGGCCTGAAGCAAAAATCACATTGCTGCAAGACAAAGAGAATCAGCCCATGACGTGTGAACATCACAGCAGTGTTCATATAAACTGGAAAAATGAATGCTAAAATAAAAGTAATGAAAAATATACACCAGTCTTTATGAAACTAATCAATTTACTTAATTTTCATTGAAGTTTCCTTTGTTTCCCTTCTTCTCTTTCCTGATTTAGACCCTCTAGGCAAGTAATATATAATATTTAATGGGATCTGTGTTAATGCTAATTGTTTTCAAAGCAACTGTGATCTTTAAACTGATTTGATTTCTATTGCCTGCTTTATTAGTTTAATATGAGTTAATTCTCCTTTTGGGTGTTTCTCTTAAACTATATAATCCTCAGATGAATGTATTAATGTCTTTTGAAGTTGAAAATCTAGCCCCAAGAGAATGAGGGAACTAATTTTTAATCAGCAGCTTTATAGGTGATTTTTGTCCCAGCTTTAGTCACAATGGTAGATGTATAAGGGAGTAGGTCTTTCTCAGTATGGCACCTCAGTGCTAACTCCAAAGAAGAACAAAAATGTACAGGCACAAAAGATGGTGTAAAGCAGTTTCTGTTCACCTACCAATAAGCCGCCTTTTATCTGAGCTAACCTTTCCCAAGGCTGGACGCAGCTGTCCAGGCAGCAGGCAGCTGCTTCCTTATCGGGTGATTAACAGTGTACTTAGGGAAAGGGGAAGAACCACCCCACTTCACAATCCCAGATAAATCCACCTCAGCTCTTCCATATATTTATTTACAGTGTCATCCGTTTGTCCAGTTTTCAAAAAACTATGATTTTCTATTTGGTGGCCATATTTGGCTACCCTATTATGAATTCGTAAAGACAAACGTCAGGGCATGTGTGTTCCAATAACAGGTACATATTTTGCTCTTTTTTTTTCTGAACAGATAATTAACTCTGACAAGAGCCTTTCAAAGTAATATATGATCTTACTCAAACTTCCTTCAGTCCCACAGCCTGAATCAAACCAATGAGCCTTGGTAACAAATACAGAAATAAATTAAGAACCCATCAGATAGACAAAAATCTTCTGACCTTCTCTGAAACATGTCTCCCCATGCAGTCAATGGGTTTATCATGTATCAGTCACTTTGTATCATTGGATGGACCTCAGACTCCAGATACATTAAAAAAAAAAAACCTCTGAGGATGGGAGTATTTTTGCCAATGCCAACTATTTAGTTAAATGCAAAACTTAAAATAGAATGGTGGTTGTAATAAAAAAAAAGTTATACCTGAGTTTTTAGTAGTCTTTTCTGGCTTTAAACTTGAAGCAAGGATGAAATTGTAGAAAACTTCACACTAAGAAAAAAGCAAATCCCACTTGACTCAAGTGTTGCTCATCTATGATCAAAACTATACTTTGAAAACAGATTCCAGGGGATTAGAAGTCTGAACTGAACTAATGTTATAAAAACTGTGCTTTTACAGGGGGACTGCTTTTCTGGTTTGATTATCAGCATTGTAAATGCATGCAGAAAGCATCAGCTTTGCTCCCTTTTTCTGCTCTCCCAGAAGCTTTTCCAATTTTGTTCAAAGGCTGCAATAGGGATAAAAAGAGGCATTTAAAGACACTCTCAAAAGCAAAAATAGAATTTAAATAGCTATTCCCAAAATTGTTTTCTTATATTTTTAAATAGAACTAAGTTACAGCTATAACGGAAATGATATCTGTAAAAATAATCATTCAGGATTTTACAGCGTATCAGCTTTAACTAAAATCTACATGGATCAAGATTCTAATAATTTCTTCCACCTCCATAAACCAAATTAGTTGTGTCCAACTGTAGGGCAAGCATTTGAAATTAAGCTTAATTCTCTGTTTCCCAGTTTCTCTGTTCTTTATGAGGCACAACCAGAAACAACAGAGGACATGACGTCTGATAATCTGTAAAGCTGCAGGAGTAGATAGCTTTCCTTAACATTACTGATTTAGCATTGCATTTACAAATTAGTGCTTCTGCTCCCTAGCAATACATCTCCATCCAGTTGAGTTCTGTTCATCAGGAATGTTAGACATCAAGCAAGTAACATATGAAAGCAGGCCTTTTTCAGGTTAGAAACTACTTCAATATCAGCCATCAATCTAAAAATAAAATAAAAATGAAAGGTTAGCAGTCTTCCCCTCCCTAATCAGGAGATTCCAAGGCCCTCACACAAACGTTGGGACTTAGGACACTTGGATGTACCAGTGAAAAAGTACGAAACTCTATCTACTTTTCCCTAACCCTTTAAAACAGGACTGAGGGAAAATTACCTGTCCAGTCATCCTCTGTTAGTGCCTATTCTTCCAAAAGGACTATTTTGTTCTATGAAACTTCACTATTTCTTTTCTTTTCTTAAGATAATGGAGAAGTCCTGTGAGAACAATATTCCTAATACAAACCAACCACAAGAAGAATGCCTGCAAGCAGCACAGTGCTTTACTGCAGCGTGACCGTGGAGAGGAGAGGTGGTTCTTTCCAACTTCCAGGGGAAAGCTGTAAAATGTAATGAAATTTCCCCTTTGGTAAGGGATGCAGTGATCCCATGGAGTTCTAATGATTCTTTCTGCTACAAGGAGGATTCTTTCCCTGCAGCCTGAGATACGGTACAGTTGCTGAGAGGAGGAAGTAAGGGTTGGAGTAATGAAGAGCATGAACAACACACATGAAGAGCAACAGTATACCTGATGTTTTAAAGAGTTTTTCAGTTGACTGGGCTTTTGCTATCTCTAAACTCAGTGAAGTATATATCTTTTAAAACCTGAAAAGTGTTTCCTGTAATTACAACAATATAAACGTATAAACCATACTGTCGTATAACCACATTATCCTTTTATTTGGATATATTTTATTTGTCTCATCTGGCATTAAACTATTGTTTTGCTGTATTTTGTTAAGGAAGCTACATGCTGGGTTCTAGTCTATGCATAAAATGGGTGAAGGTAAAACAGAAAA
>NW_008795405.1:7614365-7616570 GCF_000699145.1 Aptenodytes forsteri | reverse complement strand
TTGGGTCAATGGTTGGACTCGATGATCTTAGAGGTCTTTTCCAACCGTAATGATTCTGTGATTCTATGATTCTATATACTGTAAAAATACACCGAAGCAAATGGGAAAATTTGAAAACCCTATTACACAACATGGAAATGATCCTAAATGTCTATTCATGGATGATGTGTGTGAAACAGAACAATAGTTGATATCAGTGCTTTCAACTCTCCCAGCTCAGCTGAGAAATGATCTGAGAACACAATGACTGACAAACTTGCAGCAACAAACTTTTCACAGACTGAATACACAATAGACAGTTTAAGTGATAAGAGGATTTAAACAACAAAATCCTATTGTTTCAAAAAGAAACCTTTAAGTACCTTATTAATTTTAATTTTATAGCTCTAGCAGATGATGTAATTCCACAGATCATCTCATCACTAAGGTACTAACATTACTAAAGTGTTATTAAAAACAAATATTTTTTTTTTAATTTCCAAAACAGTGTACTTTCCAAAACTGAAGCAAATCTCTGCTTTACATATAATTTTCTTGTAACTTTGCAGCACTACAGGGATCACAGTAGTGGTCTTGAAACTAAGCCTGTTGTTCTCTACTTTTCAATGCTTATTTTGTGGTTGTTCATTCTGCCTGATCACTTTCAAAACATCCTGGTATTTTGATAATTTTCAGAGTATCTTCAGATTTAGACAAGGAGGTCAGGGAAGAAAAAGCATATTCTTTATCTTATTAAAATCCACCCAGAGTTTTACAACCATCAGAACTGTCATTTAAAGTCCTTGTTTAGCATGACTAGATAGAAATGCTGCTAAAATTTCTCTTTGCTCAATAAAAATTGAGCATGCTTTTGAGAACTCACTTCTGTATGGCATCTAACTGAGTTTCTAGAAAAGACACAGACGAGCTAACTTCATATTTAGCAAGTGTCATCTAACTGTTTCCTAACTCATTTTGGACTAGGGAAAATGCAGTAAACAGGAAGACCATGTATTCAATATTGTATTAATATTAATAATGTGACCTTTGTGACATTTTTGTGCATCAGAGATTTATACCTTAGCAAAAACCCGATATAATCTATGATTAGAACCCAGATGTCTGACATGATGGGCAAAGGTTGCCTTCTGTTAACTGCACTGCCTCTAAGAAAGCATATCTGAAAGTTAATGCAATTGGTTACCTGACCTGTGGTATGCATGCATATGCAATCTGCTATTTCCACGTATTATGACTAGCAGCTGGTACACTGTGGATAACAGCTCAGGGCAAACTTTAATAATTAGTTCTCTAAATAAGTACTAGAAATTTGGGGAACTTTTCTGCACTGAAGATTAATGGTCCAAGCTTCAAATTTTTGTTGATGATGACATTATAGTGGATATAATGGACAAGACGATTGTGTAACTGAAGACTTCACGACTGGCAAACAAACTCATAAAGGGCAAAATTATTGTTGAAGGAACAACCTTTAGCATGCTGTTTCCTTAATTTTGATAGGTTTGTAACCTGTTAACCTCTACTGATTTGGTTTGATAAACCAAATTACTAATTTGGTTTGATAGCATGCATATATATATATACTCATATTCTTTCTATATAGTCGTAAAATACATACATAAGCATTAACTTCCCCATCACCTTTCCAGCTGATATTGGTGGCTATCTTCCCATTAAGAAGTCAGCTCTTATGGTGGATAATGTAAGAGGGTACAAATAACTTTTGTTATGCATATGACATGAGATTTGTTTTAGAGTTCTGTGTTTACAAAATGCTTTCATAAATACTTGGAGATGGTTTGTGAAATTAAATAGTTACTATTACAAACATTGCTATTTTCATAGACACTTTTCAATAAACTGGGAAATTTACAGGCTGACATTTACCAATTTAGGTTGTATAGGAGAAATACGTTTGAAAAATCATTAAATGATATATAGAACTCTCTACTTCTATTGTCATTCTGGTTCGCTCATACAGAATGTGTCAGTGTTTACAGACCAGACAGTCCATTTTCAGCATTTTTAATCTTCCACAGATTTGACCATGAATCAATCCTGGTTGGGAGATCTGTTGTGAAAGAATTAACCTACCTGAGCTTGTGGGTTCAGAAATAGAATGGAATAAAGAACAATCAAAACTTGAGAGAGAAAATAGATGTTCCTAAAGATTCTCACTCCTCTTTTCATAGAGAATCTTTAACA
>NW_008795405.1:7597412-7614296 GCF_000699145.1 Aptenodytes forsteri | reverse complement strand
AGAGATTAAGAAAAAAATGAGTCTGATGACGTATAATTTGGCTTCTCAGCTATAAGGAGAGTGAGAAATGCCTGGAAGGATTTACTGAACACATTTCACAGAAAACCAATAGAAAAAAAAATCTTTACTGACATTATGAAAAGCAGATTTGGGGTAAGAGACAAGCTGATGTGTAGATGAAAACGGATAAAGATTTTTAAAAGACTGATTATCTGTAATGTAAGCAAAATAGATATTAGAGACCTTCCAGTTGTTTCAGAATTTATTGCTGAAAATCTCTGATTAAGTTCAGGAGATAAAAGGAAAAAAAGAATTTTAAGAAAAATCAAAATGTATTCTGTAATTATGGAATTTGACATTAGAAAACAATTGTGTTGGTTATTCTGGAAATGAAATTTTTCTCTTCAAGTGATATTTTCTGGCTTCATCTTCATCCATTTTCCAGAACTGATGAGTCAATATTTCGAACATTGCAATATTTATCATTACAGAATTCAGAAGAGTTGTCCTTTTAAAAAAAGTTCTATTTTTCCTTTCTTATACATGAGAAAATAAAGTGGGGGGGTAAGGTTCAGATCCTCAAAAATATTCAGACAATTTCTAGTAATTTCAATTACTATTCCTACCAACCCTTCCTCAAGTGCAGAGAAGTAGTTTGCAGGCAGTATGGAACTGAATTATTATTGTCTGTGGCCATGTAGACAACTGGATGCTCCCCTTACACACAGAACATATTCGTGTCTAGAGTTTCTCATCTAAATAAGATAAGAAGTGTATCAAGGTGTCTAAACTAGTGCAGTGAATCAGTAAGGTTCTGTTTCTTCATAGAACATGAGCTATAGTCTCAAGTTTGTTCTCAGTCCCAAGGTTTACCAAGTATATTTTTATGTATTTCTACATAGCAGTTCCAAGTGACTAATTCCTGCAGAAATGTCTATGGGCAGGACTATGAGATAACTGCTGGATGGAAATGTTCTCTCTAAGATTTCCTTTCCTTTTCCTGTTGTGGAAAGTTTTGCATGCAATAACGAACTCTTTGACAATCCCTACCAGTCACCATGGGGTCAGCAGAGGGCCTTTGCCTCCATGCTGCCTTTTGGAGTGCAGTACCTCTTGCTCCACTCCCCTACTCTCATTCAGTAGCCTACCTTCTTGGAAGGAATTAACTTACTTTTATTAAGATACAGATGTTGTTAACATCTGCACCTTATGCATTATGACATGTTTAGTTGAACTCTTTTAGAATCTGCTGATCTTACCATTGCAAAATTTCTGGTAAAAGCATTCCTGTTCCAAACCCTTTGTAAAAAAATGCTTTACTGTTGATTTCTTACCCATTCTTGTTCACTGTGTAACATGAAGGATTCTGTTGTATACCTTAGAGACCATACTTTATTGGATAGCAAAGTTACAGAACACAAATAAGTCTGGCATGGGAGCCTGTGTATACAATAATAGTGGACTTTTTTTCCTCCCCCACTAAGATATTATAGTCTCCAATAATACCAAGACCAGAGATGTATTAAGAAGAAAAGAACAATGCAACTAGATTCAGTAAGGTTTGAGCTTTTTAGTAAGGTGGATAGACCAGTAAGCAGAAATGAGTTAAGGAACGGTAAAACTATTAGCCTGGGGGCAAGGAATTGAAACTAAGAATGTGTTAAATAGAACCACAATATTGCTCTATCCATGGCTTAGAAAATGGACCTGGAAGATTTTGTAGATAAATTTTTGAGCTGCATATGTGTTTAAAGAAATCATGACTGAAATTAATTCAAAATAGTTGGCTTGTGGTTTTTTTAATCCAAACTGCATTGTTCAGTACTGCACGTCTAGGGAACTAGTGAAGTGAGTGGTTAAAGCAGGCTTCAGCATTCTCAGCTCTGTTGCTGAAATGCTGTATAAATTTTAGAAGTCACTAACTCCATCATCCATCTCAGTTTCTCAAAACCCCGAAAATAATCATTCTCATTTATGTCACTAGTGAAAATGTTTACAATTATAGACTCTTTTTTCAAGATGTCCTGTTACACAAACTGCATTTTATTGTTTTTTTTGCCAAGAATAAACAGTACAGAGGACTGAATGAACAGTCTTTGGAGTTTAGTGTAGATATAATCAAAAGATCAAAGCTGGTGCTTTGCTAAAAGTGAATGTCTGTGACAGTGGCTCATTTGTTTTATGATAAAGTCATTCTGAACAGTAGGGCTCTGGAAAAATCCTGTACTCTGACAAATTTCAATTAGGTTAATTACATTCTGCTTCCCTAAATTCCCCCTGCAGTTTCAGATGGAGACAGCTTTCTTAATTTCCTTTCCTAGCATGTTGTATAGAGTTGCTGTGTTTTGGTAAATAGCTGCTACATTCCACCCAACATGTGGCTGATCTAATTCCTTCTTCTTCAGTAGCTGCACAGTGTGAATTTTGCCTTATTACATTGAGAAACTTTCTGTCTTAGGCAAGAGGAAAGGACAGATTCCCTTGGTGTTTTACATTTCGAAAGTCATATAAAAGTGTTTACGTGAAAGTGAGAATCCGTCCCTGAACCCTTTTTCCTGGAATAACTGATACAACACAAGTTCAGGCAAAAATTTTGCCATGCATTTTCTGCAATTTTATCTTTCTTTGAGATGCTTTTTCTCTGTCTTTTGCTCATAAAGGGGACTTAATCTTGATTGTGGTTACAGAAAGTTCAGTCACATTTCTCTCCTTAGTTCTTCAGCTCTCAGTCATATAACTTGACTTAGGCCTGACATCGCTCTATCTCTACTTTTTGTTCCTATATCAGTGTGCTACAATAACTTGATCTTAACACAGGGTATATATTTACCAGCTCACTAAAAACAGCTGCAAAATCCTATTTCAACTCTTCTGTGTTAGCTCTGCTGTGTGTGTGTTGTGGCAATCCCCACTCTATGCACAGTTTCTTCCTTCTTTACCAGCACTTTTTGTGGGTGGTATGATATCATTAGGATCGAGACTAAAGATATGTTGAAATAAAATGGGACTGTACATCATTATTCACACCAAAAGTTGATGTGCTTTGTAACAGGATTGACTCAGGGGCTCAACCAGCAGTTCCTGATCTTGATCCTGAATGCTAAGTGAAAAAGTCCTTTTTTCTCAAACATAATCCGTAGAGCATTATATTTGGTGGACTTAAAAGACTTTAAGGCATTAAAAAACCCTGAAAAATCTGATCTACTCCCTCAATCCACTCTATCCTGAATTTAAAGGTGATGTAGCATTTTATGTTCTACTGGTTTCTTTTAATATGTAAATAACCATTTTAATAATAAAAAAAGTACACCAAGTAAACTTTGGCATTTCTTTCTAAAATTAGAAAATATGGATAGAAAACATAGTCTGAGGTATTTCATAATGCATGGTAGATAAGATAAATAAGAAAGTTGTCTTTGTGGCTAGGCTGAAATTTCCAAATTATTTTAGTAACTTATCAAAACATCAGCAAATCAGGCAATATAAAGGCAATGTTCACATTCTGATATAAGGAGTGCATCCCAACTTGTACCTGGCCACAGACAGTAATATGATTTCACGACTTCTGTAATGTAATCATTACATCTTATCAAACTTCCAAAAAGAACACTGAAAATGTTTCATTTGGATTCAGAAGGCTAGAATACAGCTGGTTCAGATTCCAGATCAGACAGTTTGCTTTGCTTTTAAAAATTTGGAGCACAGTTACACAGCCATATGGACAAAGATTAATGTCTCAATTCTTTTTTCTTTTTTTTTTTTAAAACACTTAAAATATACATAGATAATCAAGCATCTGTACAGTATCTGTGTTTCCTTTGCATTACAGATCACAACCACATCTAACAATTTCACTAGTATCAAATCCCGCTGATTATTAATACAATTAAACTTGTTGAATAGTCACATTAGGATTGTTGCATTTCAAGATCACTGAGAGAGAGAAAAGGGTCAGACACATGCACTACAAATCCAAAACTTACAGTAAATGGAAACATTTCTGTGAAGGTAAGTCTGTATATTCCAGACACCAAATAAGTAAACTTTACAAGTGTCTCCTTGATCTGAATCCTATCAGGAAGTAGAGTTTGCACTTTACCTATGAAAGAAAAAAAAAAAAATTATGTTATTTGAGGCATTGTTATGAATGGTGACAATGTATTTATTGTAACCAGTCTGTCATATTTTGTTTGAAACTTGAAACTTATCTACTAGTTCAATAATTGAGAATGGGTCAGAGATCTTATAGAGCAACAGAGACAATTAGTTGTCCTAGTATGAGTTCTGGGTGTGAATTAAATCTATAGTACACTGGCTGCTGCTTATCCTTTTATAAACAAACTGTTCTACTTTTTCTTGGCTTCTTAATCTCATTGTACAAAATAACCTACCAAACCAGCAGTATTTGCCTTGTTAGCTAGGAAACTTGTCAAGAGTATAAGACAATTATGGGTGGAAAGAGAAAATCAGTTTTTTAAAGAAAGTGGAAAAAAAAATAAAATTTCTCATTCCATTTCTTTTTTTCTTCTCCAAAACAAAGCTATTAACTTAACATCAATCATTTTTAACAGTAGAGGCAGGAAATTATTTTGAACCTTTTTAATATAGGCAAAAAGTTCTAAGTTTTTTCATGTGATTATCACACTCTTGTCTTCCAGAGACAAGAGTGAAAAGGTCTGAATGCTGTTTAGAATGTCTCAGTTCCAAACTACTCCTCTATGAATAATAACAAAAGAAGAACAAACAATTAGCAAGATGTCATAAATTTCCTTAGTTTTTCTACTGTGGCAATTCACTCATACAGACTTTTCATTCCAAACCCTGAGTGTTCGTGCCTTGTTTCTTATGCTGCTTCAAGCTTAGAAAAGACTATAGTTTTTTATTCTTTTTTTTTTTTTTTTTTTTTTTCCTTCAAGAATACCAACATCTGTTCCTTGGAGCTTAGGAAGGACCATTTTCTCCAGGAAAAGAGTTGAATTAGAAAGTTGCCCACTCTTTGCATTAGCATAATGGACAGTTATGGGAACAAGCAAGAAATGCCAAACAACAAAAACCCAGTAATGTTTAGAAGAAAGTTACTGGACAGTTCTGATTTTTTAAATTTTGGTCCCATTAGTTTAAAAATAAGTTTCATACTTAATTCTTGACAAAATATTCTATCCGTTATGCCTCTATGTTCTTTGTCATATACTTGAAAAATAATCTATTACCAAAACCAAAATTGAATGGCTTAGAAAATGTTTAACTTATTTAGGAGTAAAAATGTATAATTAAAAAATCACTCATAATTTTAAACAGTTAAAGATACTGGGAAAAAAATAAAGGAATGGGCTATCCTACAGGACAGTTGACAGTAGAATTTGCTTTTCAGGCAAAGCTCATCACATATAGCATCTTTGGGTGCTATTTTGCTGAAGCAGAAAGACTTTTTTGCACAACAGAAGAAAGCAGGAATATAAGATTCTCTTAATTTCATATGGAAATGATGAAACATTTCTTGCAAAATTCTGATGTTGTTAGTTCATTATTTTTGTTTTTAACAGAACAAAGAGTTTCCCAAGAACAGTCTGCCCTCTATATATCTCCATTAGCTCTCTGCTATATTTATTAGCTACATAAAAAAGGTGAAAAAAAAAATAAGGGAAGAATTATCTAGTGCTTTCACCTCAAATCTTGATTGGTACGACAGCAAACAGGCACTGTCTGGCACCCACATATGCTCAAGAGCAAATATGGTTTAAAATGGTAGCAGTACATAAGGAAGTCAGGAGATACAAGGATAAATTTCACATGTGCACAACTGAAGGTCAGAAAACTGAGGTGAAAATCAACTGAGAAGACTAAGAAAAAGAGTACATTGGGAAGAATAGGGAAAAAATTGTTTAGCTCTCCCCCCCTTTTTTTTACACCTCATACTTATCATGCTATATTTTTATATTGATTTTTACTGCTCTGCTATAAAAGCATGTTCATCCAATGCCCTGGACACTCTCAGCATAATTAAATATATACTAACTAACATTTCTGTCAATTATCCCTGTGTTCAAACCAACTCACTCCTCAGCAGTGTACATACAACAAAGTTAATTAACCTCCTGAAAAAAATCCCCTTGAGGATCCTAAACCAATGTCCTGTGGGGCTGGCTGACATGCATCTCTTTATGATCTCAAGAGAAAGTGAAAGATGGGTTCTGAGGAAAATGTAGGGTGGGTAAGATGTGTTACTGAGGGCTGACTGGCTTGGATTATTGCACACTGACAAACGAAACCCTGGTACAACTGATAATCTTTTAGGCATTGGTCCAGGAAACCTGAGAGACAACTTTGATGCCATCTGAAAGACCAGAGAAATACCGTAGCCTAAAATCTTTCTACAGAATTTTTTCAGTGAAACAAGTAGGCACCAGCTTAAGAGGAAATAAGCAGCACTGAAACAACATCCCCAGTATTTCCAAATTTTCCTTTCAAATGAAAAAGGTTTTTTCTACTTTGAAAGCAAAGAAAAGCTAGTTTTGTTTACTCCGTGACTGGCTGAGAGTCAGGCTATATTAATGGTTAAAGAAAATACTTCTCTGCTTCTCCTTCTTTAAAATTTCTTTTCAGAGTTCCTCATAATTTCCATCAGCTTCATAAAGGAAATCATATTGTTATATTGATTAACAGTGGCTGCATTTTCCAATTATTTCTATAATGAGTTTAGTGGCAATGACCCAGAAAATGGACAAAGACCTCACTTCAGATTAATGTTAATTTGATGTAAATTGTTATTTTTTCCCTTCTCACCAGCAAATGATAATGATAGATCCCCACTGTTAATTAATCAAAACTTCTCAAAATAGAGTTCACCAGGTGGAAATAATTAGCAGTTAATTGTCTCCTGTTTATTACTCTTCAGAGATGTAAACAACAGTCTGGACTCATTTGACAGTATTTACTAAAAGCCCTTTAATAAATAAATTAGAGGCACAAATGTTGTTGTTATGGTATGAATATTTGTGATTGTACACTTGTTTTATAAGACAATTCAATGGACAAATAATCAGCAACTTTCCCTCTAGAAAAACAGCATTTCAGCAGGTGCAAACATTTGCCTTTTGTTTCACCTGCAAGATTTCTTTTTGCTTATTTTTTCTTGACTGAATAATTGAGTGGCAGAAAAAGATGAACGGTGTTTTAATGTGAAATCACACAAAAGCAGGAGGTTTTTGTCTCATTTGCACTTTGATGGCTACAGAAGTTTTGTGTTTTACAAAAAAACATTCTTCACTCAGGCAGAGTAGGAACTTAAGTAACAGATGTATCATCAATATCTTGATGATAATGGTTATAGTGGTGATGACTATTTTTTGGATTTAGTGGTCAAATGTCCCTTAGGTGCCCAAATCCTGTTATGAATTTACATCCACAAATTAGGCACTTTGCCTAATTCAGAGGAAATTTTAGAAACCAGTTTGCTATTACATTTACAGTAAAATAGATTAACCATCAGATTAATAAATGAGGTTGTTTATGAGCTCTCTTTTCAAAAGAAAGCAGAGAGAGCAATTAATCAAAAAATTATAGTCACATTAAGTTAATCAACAATCATCAGTCTGCAGCTTATTCTTAAAAGAGTGTCACTCTAAAGCCACTGAGATTAGACTCTCTCCCCTTAGAGCTTGGTTTGATCCTCAGATGAAATGTGGCTCGTGGTTTCTGATCAGGCTAGAGCCAAGATTCAAATTCAAAATTTGTGTTTACTAAAGCAGCAGACTTTGTCAAAGGACTCTTTTCTTAATCTCTGGACTGTTTGCCACAAGCAATAGGAAGTGATTTCTTGCCATTTCCACCATGTTACCATTTCACAGAAAGTATTGCATTTTTTCCTATTTGGACAACAAACAATGGTTTTTAAAGTATGAGTGAGAAAACTCACCAAGAATTAAACTTTGGAAGTTTTGTCAGCAAATGTTATGGATCTGTCTGCTTCATTTTTGCTGTTGCCAATATTATAAGTATACCCAAATAATTGTGACCAACCAAGGTTTTAGTAAATTTAAAACCCCAACAGCTTCTATGAATTTTATAATAAAAAAGAAATTCAGTATTTACATGTGTGTTTGTTTAACTTAGAGGAGAAACTTTCAGTGCTGCAAACTCTCTCATATCCTTGCCATGCAGAGCAAGCAATGAATATGATCAGAAAAATATGATGAAACTTTAAAACATTTCTTAATTTTAGTTTTGAAACTGTCACATTTAGTTCCAGACAACTTCATTATTTTCTGCAAGACCTGATCTTGCAGTCAAATCCTTGCCAGTCTGGTGCTGGCATCATTTTATCTCAGATGCCTACATTGTGGAGCCATTAGATAAGGTTCATTGATTATTTTTTTTTTTTTCCAGTGTGAAGATTTAATATTTGATTTCATTTCTACCTATAAAGAAAATGCTGGATGTCTTGGGAAAAAAACCAAACCAAACCAAACCAAACCAAACCAAACCAAAACACCCTTGTGCTTTCTTTAATCAAACATTACAGTAAAAACAGAAGGATAAACTTCAGCTACCACTTAAAGGACTTAACTGTCAGCTGGTGATAAGCTAGTGTCAGGGCAAGGTCAGGACTCTGTAAGAGGGAGATTTACACTGTTTGACCCCTCTGGATCAAGGTGGTCAACTTTCAACTGCAAGATTAAGCTAGCAAATTAGAAACACTATGGGCTACCCTAGACATGTTCTTTTCTATAATATTTCTGATTTACTGTTCAGACTGGAGTTTTCTCTCCATTTTGTCTGTCAGAACAAAATTCCAGTGAACTTTATCTCTCATGTATTATTTTGAAAAAACCTGTGAAAAAAAATCTCTTTTCTTTAATAAAGAATATATTTCTCTACTAAAAAGTGTATAATTCTTCCATCTGACTAGGTAATGTTCTTGAAATAAATCAATCTGAATTACCTAAAATTAATTTTTTTTCCTCTACAGTGATATTTTGTGGGTTATATTTAGCTTTAAGAATTCCAAAAAGCCCATTTAGCACCATTTTCATTAGAATTTCTCTTTATGACTTTAAAATGTCCTGGCGGTGATCATATATTTGTACTACGTGTAGCTACAGGACTGTTTTCTTAATGCTGTGTGTTAAAACAGCAGGGGGGGACAGCTGATTACTATGTTTTTTTTCCTGTATAAGTTTATATACACACCTACAAACTCACACATACATGCATGTGCACACACATATACATATATACACACACACACACACACGTAACCCACTGGATTGGTATAATGGTTGTAATTTTATCTGTAGGTTTATGCTCAGAATTTATGACATCACTCCCCTCTACTGAAATTAGAGTTTGAAGCTCACATGGTGGTATGTTTTATTTATCAGTCTAATTTTAGCATAGATAATACTGAAATATAGACCAAAAACTTTTTTAAGAAGCACTACTGACGTCTAAATGATACAGGCATATATAATTCCCTGTCATGGAATTCCATAGGAGAATTTAATAATAAAATTACTCCAGTTTTATTATTTTCTCCTTGATTTTTCTTTCTCTTGTTTTATGCTTTCATCAATCTCAGCCAGAGACTAGAAACAAAAACCCAGGTGGATTTGCAAGCTTTGCTTTTCATATTAAACAGAAATATGTAATATTCGGATAAGTTTTTTCAGCCTTGGAATTAGAGACCTTGAAATTGGAACTGATTTTACACTTTCCTATAATAATATTTTTATGAGTGAAATTGGAAGAGTAGCACTCAATGGGAGAAGAGGGAAAAATGGACCTGGCTGCTGCTACAGGGATATTTATGGGGAGTTTGATGTTTTGCTTGGAGAATAAAGGAGAGCTTTTACTGCAAATACCTACATAAGGGTCTTTTTGTTCTGCAGAGCACATTCTTTTGACCCTCCCTCTTGCCTGAGTTTCCCCCTCCCCTTCTACTAAACAGGAAAAAAGAGGCTTAATTTTTTTTAGGGATAGAGTTGACCATTTTTAAATGTTGGCATTGTCTTTGGCCAAGCAAATGGAAACCTTTTCTTTTTATATTCACACTAATAATATAAAACATTTTATATAGAGATTTCTGCAACTTGCAGAGGTGACAGGTAACATATTCCGTACTTAACAGGTAAGGAACTGAAACAAAGGACCAAGGTTAGCCTATAGGCTGGTAACACAGTCTGTACCCAAATACTTCTTCCTAGTCCAGTGTCCTACCTACCAGTTAGTGCGCAACTCATTTCTCTTTGGACCTCCCTCCTGCAACAGCTGAAAGGGCAGATCATGGATTACCCCAGAGTATTGGCCAGAGGCAAGGAAGAATTTGTATGAGCTATTGATTGCATGTTATTTTGATCCATATAAAAATTATATTTTATTAAAAATAAATAAAACCAAAACAAGCACAAAATTGACAGAATTGATGAAATCTCATGTGAACATGAAGGGCTCAAAATTCTTTACCCACTTCTGTCAGCTTTGCATTTCAGATGACCAAGATTTCACTTTTATGTCCTTTTCGGACATTTGAAAAGAAACGCTAAGACTATCTGAAGTAAAAAAATAAAACAACAAAAACCCCACTGGCCTAGATATCAGACAGAAGACTCCCATTTTAAAAGTTTGAGACTTTTTACAGGCGTGTTGAGACTCTGCTAGACAAACAGAGCAGTGCACATATACAAGGATTCTGAGGTCACACTGAGGTGGCTAAATGAAAGTCCCAAATGCGGTTGGTACAAGATGACAGAAGTGGTAGAAGATACAAGCTAGAAGGCCAAAAGGAAAAGGGTGTCATTAGCCCCATGGGAATCATTTGTCCCATGCACTAACATGACTAGGGCTCACAAATGCACAAGAAGAAGATCGGAGAATCCCCAGGGTACTTGCACAGCAATGAAGGAAGGAGGAATACCTCTCCTCATATGGTGCTCTTAAGCAGTCAGGATGGTTGGCCCTCAATCATTTTTTCTGGAAATCCATTCATGTTTATATCAACATCACTAAGAGAAATGTTTAGGTTAGGCCAATGTTCCCCTCCTCTGGCATTCCTCTTCCAAGTGCTCTTTTAAAAAAAATCTTAGGAGCCAAATATTCCACTGCTTTGTATAACGTTAATTTACCCTAGCTGAAATTTGTACTCTCTTGTAGCAATTTGCACATGCTAATTCATGTCTCGTCTCTGATATGTTAAAATTTTATATACGTTGTTCACAAAAAAAAGTGGACACAAAAGTTGCAACAGAATGGAAAAAAGTCAGTTATTCTGAGATATGAGGTGCCGAAAATAAGGGATTACTTCTGAATGCTTGTGCAATAAAAATCTTTTAAAATCCAGTTCATATTTACATTGACTTCTGAAAAAAGTTCTGAAATGGTACCAAAGGTTATCTTTAAAAAAGCTGCATTTTGGGTCTCATCAAGACAGTTCTTTGAAATTAAGGGAAATATTTTTGTTCCTACTGATAAGTTTTGAAGCAAACTTAGAGAAAGTTAAAATTCATAAATGAAAGCATTTACATTAGAAACATGAACTGATGAAACTCTGTGACTGTAATATCACATAAAAATAATCAACCTATCTCAGTAATTGAGCATCAGCTACTTTATATTTACTGAATAGTAAGTGCTTTGGACTAAGACCCTCTGCAGTACATATATACAAATGAATGGATGAATGAACAAATGAATGAATAAATACTCTTGCCACATTTGGCAGGCCAAAGAGGATTCACTAAACTTAAGCTGAGAATCATTTTGATTGTGCAAATGTAATAAAATGATAAGCTTTTGCCAAACTGTAAATAAATTCAGCAGATGACTTGGCTGTTTCAAGTGCACTGGATGCACACCAAAATAAGAAAGAAAGAAGAAGGAAGTACTTTCCCTGTGAAGAGCAGGATTGGTAGCTGTGTGTCTGTATGCTCGTCCATGGCTTCAGCTTTTCTCCCTCAAACACCATGAACCTCCAGTACATAACAAGAGGCCATGAGTTGAATTGACATGAAGGTTCATAGCTATAAGTCATCAACAGCAAGTGTATTTTGTGTGAGTTCTATAAATACAGCAAGAGAAGTGTTTTTTAAACTGTTTCTAGCCTTCTCTAAACATCAGGAGGAAATAGTGCATGTATTGTGACTTTAAAAGTGGAAAGAAGTTGGGGTAGGAGGGCAGGAAATAAAAGACACTTCATCATCAATGTGGTGTCAAAGCTAGAATAAGAGGAATAAAAAACCTTGTGTGATGAGTAAAAGAGTAATTGTTTTTATCAGATGAGGTAAGAAAAAAACATCAAGAAGATATCTGGTTCTACAACGTGCAAGTTTCTCATAGCACTGAGTGAATCCTTCAAAGTGCTGGCTAGACCTGGGCCCACATCTAACATCTCAGACTGCACTACTATGCATCCTGATTATTTTGTCATTTTGGCCCGATAATCTTGTGTGCCTGGCAAAGAGTGAATTTGGCCAGGTTTTCTGGTATCTAGCAGTTCAGCAGAAACAGTACCAGAAGCTCCAATGAAAACAACAGATGTCTGAAAGTCATGAGGAAACTACCACTCTCTGTGGGCATCTTGGACACACTGACCTCACCACGTGTAATATAGAGTCCAGAGCCACCTACTCAGCAACAGCAGCCTATCCAGAATACCCTTGCCTTCTGTGCAGATCCACACCATATTCTTGTCCAGAATTGCTAGGAAAAAAATACAGAAACTTTATGAAAGAGAAACAACTGAATAAGACAGGTGTTCCATAAAGATTTGAGGTGAAAAGTTGGGGTGAGGGAGTAAAGAGCTGACTGGGATAAAAAGTTTTATCACTGCTAATTTATCAATTCTAGCCTAGGCTGTTAATGATTAAACATCATTTCTATCAGCCTGACTGTGCAGTGGACTGTGTTGAATGAGACAGTGGCTCAGTTCGCAGACATGAAGCTGTATCCCCATCACATTGAAAAAAAAAGACCCTGTCAAACCGGTAGGGTTTGGCTGTCTCAGCAGAGAAATCACAGTAACCCTAAGGCGATCTCAAGCAAGTCACATGTGAGCTGTTCTGGTAGGAGAGCGGCTGGGAAGCTTGTGTTACTGCTTCTCTGCTGTACATACTCTTACTTCTTCTTCCCCAAAGACTTATCAATCTTGGATTTTTGCTGAATCATAAATCTGTTATAAAACAGAAAAGAAAAAAAAAAAAAGAAAATGAAGGGGAATAGCTGCTTAATAAGAGGATGAAATTCAGTAGAGTTAAAAATTCAAAGCCCAGTTAAAGGCAGTTAAAACTAATTAAACTGCAGTCGTGTTGTGTCCAGAGTCTAATCCTATAATCATAAGGACAGAAGTTTTATTTTGATGAGATGGGGGATAAAAACCATGAAGACATCACATTCACCAATTTATTCAATGCGGAAAGCAAATTCTGAAGAAGATTAAAAAAAGCAACAAGACACATGGAGGTCTCAAGCTTTCTTACAAAGAAAGAAGTTGGATGTAGCTCCTTCTTTAAGTCACCTTCAACTTCAGATGTGAGGCCTTGAATAACATGTTTAACTTTAAAAATCTAGGAGTACCCCTTCTATGATTCATTTGCTTTGAGAGAGTGCTAGCTCCTTCATCACACAGCCTGGGCTGGGTGGTGTGAGAGGAAAGGAGCCAAAGTCAACAGGATAAGGAGTCAACAGCTCCAGTGTACAAAATAGTTATCCATTACCAGCACAATTTTTAAAAATAACTTAAATAGCCCAGTGTGTATCATAGACCAGTTCACAAGTAATTTTAACCTACACACTGACAAGTTATGTGGATTTTCACATGCTAATTTACCAGTTCAATAAAAAAAAAACCCAACTGAATAGCCCAGTGTGTATCCTTGTTTAGTTCCCAAGCAACTTAACTTACACACTGACACGTTATGTGGGTTTTACTATGCTTATTTACCACTTAAAATCAAAATGTATCTACCATAGTAGCCCCTGTATCAAATTACATGCAGAATGTGCTTCTTATAACACTCAGTAAATGATCTCATATGTGTACCATAAACCTTCATTCTGTTTGCCAAAACCGAAGAAAAAGAGAAGCAATGCAGAAACTGATCCTTAACATTAATATTAAACAAAAGGCATAGATGGAGAATGGCAAAACCAATTCTGCCTCAGAAGAGCAATTTGCACCAGAATGACCTCATAACAACAACAGTTTGAGTCTCTGTGAGCCTGTCAATTAAGAACATCAGAGACTTCTTCAAAGAAGGGTGTGCAAATATAACGTCATTAATGTAAAATGCTTGAATCAAGGAAAAATAAAGTCTAAAAACAGGTTAATTAAAGATAGCCCCTCGTTTGTATTTTCGTGTTTTTACAAGTTAAAAGTGTGTATCAAGCTAACCCACCAATTTATTATAAAAAAAAAGGGCAATTTTTTAAAAAATCTTGTCCTAAAAGACTGTTGTTAACAAAGCAACCCAGATTTATTTTGTAGGATGGAATCCAGCCAGTAAGCAATTTTTTACAACTGCTAATAAAGCCAGAACCCATAATGACAGTGAAATGATTACATCAGTTCATTGGTCTGAATGGAAGGAACTGAGATAAAGTATCTACTTAAAGGAAAAAGAAAAAATTAACTCCATTCTTTCATGTGTTTTGAACATATACATTTCTCAGAATCTTTTGGACAGTGAAGGGTAGCAGTAACGCCCTGATTCACAATAACAGTATGAAGAAAGGTTGACATATTCAAACATTCATCTATTCTGATTTCAGTAGGCTTGGAAATGCTAGAGATCTGTTTGATTAAATACTGAGATGCTCTTTTCCTCTGAGTATGGACGTTTACTTATCCTACCTTTCCATGAGATATCAGTTACTTTGTAGATAGACAGTTTTCTTAAGGAAGATTTTATCATTTCCATCCAGATTCAAGCTTCTTCAGTCAAGTTACTAATACATTTTAAGGTGCAGGGTGTATTTAGCTATATATCTATATCAAGACTACATGATGTGCCTGTGGCTCGAATACACACAAAAATAAAGCTCCCTCAAAAAACAGTCTGTGTTATTCTGGGAGACTTTGAAATTAGGACATATTATGCAATTAAAAAAGAAGGTGAGCATAATTTGATAATAAATAGGAATTAATTTTATAATTTATATTAGTCCTTATCTACAAATAATTTAGAAAGAAAACTAACAAGTCCAGGTTTACCTGCTAAACCAGCCGGATCTTGAAAAAGGTGAACATCACAGCTAAAAAATGTAAATGCAAGATTTCAGCATTGTTTCCAAAACCTCTCCCTGAGTTGGAACAAAAATGGCATTCTCCTGATTTTAAAAGAAGCTTGGCTCTCCTTTTCCTGCTGGTGTCTAAAATCGCACTGAAAACAATTTAACTGTTTCTTCATTACTGGGAAATTTTGGAAGATGATGCTATAGGCAGATGTTCATTCTGTAAACAGCTGTGCTGGTTGAAGATATTGACAATCTTCAGCTTGCTATCTATTCTCTTTCTCCCACACTATTGTTCATGGAGAGATGTGTGTGAACACTACTGCTTCAAGCCAAATCTGGAAAGTTTACTTAGTTCAGTAACGTGGCTTGAGTTAACCCATCTGATTCTACTTACCCAAAACAAACATCTTTCAAAGACGCTGACTGCTCCCAGGAAGAGGACTCTTAACAGAACTGTGACAGTGGCTGTTACATTCCCCTGTTCCTTCCCAGTACCCTAGTGCTGTTTCTATATTTATTTTTTATTTCAGGGTTGGATACTATAGACTTAAGTCAAACCCCCACTCAGGTCATTCTGAGGGTGTCAGTAAATATGCATGAAATTCAGTAGCTACAGTGATATATTTAAAGAATGTTTGTAATCTCTAACCCTTTTCCTGTTAAATATAATTCAGACGATCTGACTCAATGTCTCCTAATTCTTTATTACACTACTGTAAGGAAAAAAAGGCTGTGATAAAATCAATAATATAATGTTACTGACTCATTCTATCTTACACCATTTCATGTCATTCCAAAGTGACATTGAAATACCACTAATGGAACAGTGAACCTATTTTGCAATTATAGTAATAGTAACAGCTACTGGTTGGAACAGTTTGTGAGAGAATTTGGAAGGCACTACTGCAGTTATTAAGCAGTGCCACATTCGTTCCAAGCAGCAATGATGGTATTAATTTAGTTCTATTCACCTCACAATAATAATTTCCAGATAAGCCATTTTTGAACCCAATGGTTCAGGCTCAGCATTTCTGGAAATAACACTGAAGGGCAGGACTGGCTGATGGGGCTGGTCTTGAAACACTTGCATAGAGAACTAGCTTCATAAATAGTTCTTTGAAAAACAGTGTGCCCACATGCTAAACTGATTATCATCAGGAAGTGTGCAAGGGAAGAATGCATTCCAGCTGTCATCTTGACTCCACTTTGGAATAATGTTTTCTCCTTCTGGACTAATTTCACCTTCTAGAAGTATCTGTGGTGCAATAAACATAGATATCTCCTAGCTGAAAGGCCAGTGAAAACACAAGAAATGAACAGAGTTCAGTGCTCTCTCCAGTGGGGACCAGGACTCCAGACAACTAAGTTCCAGTCCCGTCTTTGCAGCTGTTGTGTGGCCATGACAAGCTCCTTCTCCTGTGTATTGGCTGGTGTTTTCTTACCTGCAAAATGGATTAATGACACTGACATCTTTTGCAAAGAACTTATAGAATCATAGACTTGTTTAGGTTGGAAAAGACCTTTAAAGTCATCAAGTCCAACCGTTAACCTAGCACTGCCAAGTCCACCACTAAACCATGTCCCTAAGCACCACATCTACACATCTTTTAAATACCTCCAGGGAGGTGACTCAACCACTTCCCTGGGCAGCCTGTTCCA
>NW_008795405.1:7593160-7596822 GCF_000699145.1 Aptenodytes forsteri | reverse complement strand
TGGCCTCGGCCCATTGATCCAGCCTGTCCAGGTCCCCCTGTAGAGCCTTCCTACCCTCGAGCAGATCAACACTCCCGCCCAACTTGGTGTCATCTGCAAACTTACTGAGGGTGTACTCGAGCCCCTCGTCCAGATCATTGATAAAGATATTAAACTTCAATTTTTGTTCATAAAAATAAGTATTGGCAAGCTGAATATCATTATTAATATATACAAGGAAATACTCTGTAGTCACTAGTGCCCTATTAAAAGATTGATTAGCTTGTCTAAGGACAGTTTTCTATCAAGGACTGACATTCATTGTGCATTAAAACAGTCTGAATTTTTTTAGGCATTCTGCACTTTTGGACATGAGAAATAAGAATCTTAAAACTAGGTCTTGCAATGAAAATTTATTACATTTCTCAGAAAACCTCAAATCTATAAATAGATAACTCTGACATGGCATTTTTAGTGGCAATTTGTAGCTTTACCTTTGCAGTGTTTCCTGGGATGCCATTGTCTGTAATCTGATTATATTGCTCTGGCAAGAGATAATTTTGTGATGAATTACATATTCAAGATGAGCATGAAGTAGGAATATAGTGTGGGATGTTACTGAGGTTAATGAGTCTTATATGAGCATGCATCAAAGAATTTCAGCGTGAGCAAATTGGATATCTTAATACAATCAAGTTGATGGGCAAATTGCTGCATTCTATTGGTGGGATTCAGACCTGATCAGCCGAGTGTTATATCCACAACTGAAATTATTACCTCACTTAGTGTATCAATACTCCTTAGGATTACTGCTCCAAAAGTAAAAAACCAAAACAAACAAACAAGAAGAAATAAGAATATTTTCCCCTTTTCTCCAAAGATCCTTAAAGAATTACTTCGTATAGGAGGTCCAGGTTCAAAAAGAAGCTGAGTTTTTTGTGTTTTTAAATGGAGACCTCCATGCAAAATCAGGTGAATGTTCTACAATGCCACCAAACTGTAAAGTTGGTAAACATTTTCACAAACACTTAAGGATCATTCACACATTCTTTACTCTTCACTAGCTTGATTTTACATGGATCATATTCACTAAAATATGTATGCATTGTTGAAAAATAATGAAACAGGTATCTTTAAAGCATAGCATTTTAGCATTTGTATTGTCCTATGTACGCATAATAATTTTTTTAGCATAGTAATATCTTCAAATATGGCAATTTTCCTGAGAAAGATAAATTTTACTTGTCAGTTTTTCCTTTGTTGTGCAGCTTAAAGACAAGCATATTACTCTTATTGATACTAGAAAAAGGAAACAGAGAAATCTTATTCTTCTAGTATTTATATCAGATAATATTTGAATAGAGTTTGACTTTTCACTATAGGATTTAGGTACTTATACAAGTCCAAACATTTGAGTTTCACCCACTCCTATCAGGGTCTACATTGTTCATTAATTTAAGGCCATATGGTAATCTACTTACAAGATCTGTGTAGCAACTCACTCCTTGAAAAGAGTCAGTGTAATCAATAGGACTATTTGAAGTGGAAGCCATTCCCTTTAATGTATTAAAGTAGCAAAATCCAGTCCTTATTTAAAATCCTGTCTAGATGTGTTTTTAGCATGCTCTGTTCCCAAGCCACTCAAACAGATAAAAGCATTAGCAGAATATATTTAACAAGCCATTTAATAAAATGAATTATTTCCTCTGTCCCTGAAGAAATTAGCATTTATTCCTTTATAAAATCTGCCTTCATAGTGATTATGTCATCTGTCATGTGCATGGCATAATGCATTCTGTAAAAATGACTTCACATTCCTTCACGCTTATTTGAGAATGACCAGTGATTATGGACTACTACATACATAGGCAATTAATAACCAGCATTCATTTTAAGTGTTGATATCTATGATAGTCATAGCCAAATAAATCACGTGTGCTCAGCTTTTTGTATATGTAGGAAGTCCAAGGCACTAAGCTCACTTAACGTGCTACATGAAGTTGTTCCCTACATACACAGGTCAACTATGTAGACTATTTATCTCTTCATGCACAGTTGCCACTTTTCCTACTGGTTGCTGAGCATTTTTAAAACAGGCAGTTGTCATAAATACAGAGGCATAGCTGTATCCTATCAGCCTTTCACATAGGACCAACCATACAGGTTAAGTCTGCACTGGCAAATAACTTAACTTGCCTCTTTGCTCCCTGATCTATTAATTTGCAGGGTGTATATCTAATAGCTCTGTCTAGGATTGTCCCTCTATGATGATGCCTAACGATGATCCAGAAGGTGATGAACTTTAGAGATTTCTCCAAGAGGCTGCATAAATAAGGTCATATGAAGTTTGATTTCCTCTACCATACAGAGACCTTCAGGACAACTCCAGCAAGCCATGAAACCTAAAAAGACCCTGTGAGCCTACTACCATATTCAAGGTCACACAGCAAACATATCATAACATTACATCCTCTCTCCCTTGAGGAGCCACTTCAGAAATGTGAAGATAGCAACAGAAAAAGACAACTTGTGTTATCTGAGATATTCGACAACCCTAGTTGGCATAGAGTTTTTCAGAGACCACTTTTAAAGTGAAGAACCTTTCTGGCTCTTCTGTCTAATGCCAGGACACAGTCCTAAGTAAAAAGCAATCTCTGAGTAAATATATACTGACTCTATCCTACCTGTCTTGGCAAGAGATCTATGAAGCTGACAGTATGGTTCCACAGAAACAGATTTCTGTAGCTAGCTTTGTAAGTTATTCATTATGCAGTGTCATATTTATTTACATTTGTGGATACACCCTGTGTGGCCCAAAGAAAGTCTCTAATAAAGTAAGCTTTTTCTTGACTCTAATGTAACTTAATTTAAGTCTTCCATTCTCCCCCTCATTTATATGCAAGGAACTCAAGACTTTTGCTTTTATAATTTTGTTTGCTCTACTTGTACAGATACCATGTGTAATTAAATAAAAATTATTGTTGTCTGGAACTAACAATGATTCTACTTCTCCAGGACCAAGTACAAAAAATTAATATGCCATAAAGTCAGGTTTTTGGTATTATTTTAAATAATTACAGTCAGTTAAAAATGATATAATACAAATTTAGTGCCCATTTTAATAATAAAGGCTAAAGGAAAAAAGGGAAAGAGCTTTGGCTGAGAGATACAGGAACTAAGATGCAATTATGAGGTAATCTGGGTTTGGGTAAATAAAATGTAGTAAAGTAGGAACTGAGTGTGCATGGTCTTACACTGTGATAGCAGCAGCCCAGAACTGAGAATAGACTATCACAAGTGTCATGGTTTAATCTCAGTCGGCAACTAAGCTCCACGCAGCCGCTCGCTCACTCCCCCCCTCCCCGGTGGGATGGGGGAGAGAATTGGAAGAGCACAAGTTAGAAAAACTCGTGGGTTGAGATAAAAACAGTTTAATAATTGAAATAAAATGATAATAATAATAATAGGATAATAATAATAATAGGATAATAATAATAATACACAAAGCAAGTGAGGCACAGTACAATTGCTCACCACCCACCGACTGGAGACAATATCCACCCCTTATTCTATACCATCTGCGTCATGCTCAAGTCTCATATTTTCCAGCATTTTCATTAATCACCACCCCCCTTTTTTTAATTTTTTTTTTTAATTTTATCTCCTCATTCAAGTAGCTAAAT
>NW_008795405.1:7566727-7593092 GCF_000699145.1 Aptenodytes forsteri | reverse complement strand
TAAGCATTACCTAGCAACAACTAAAACATTGGTGCGTTATCAACTTTGTTCTCATCCTAAATCCAAAACACTGTACCAGCTACTAGAAAGGAAACTAACTCTATCCCTGCCGAAACGAGGACAATATCCACCCCTTATTCTATACCATCTGCGTCATGCTCAAGTCTCATATTTTCCAGTACATTTTCATTAATCACCCCCCCCCTTTTTTTAAATTTTTTTTTTAATTTTACCTCCTCATTCAAAAGTAGCTAAATTCTAAGCCAATTTTTGAGATCTTAGCTAGTTTGCTGCTAATGAGTTTGAGAATGGACTGTGTGTTTCACTTTAATTCAAAGCATATCTAACTTCACTGCAATTTAAAAGAGAAAAATGAAGCAAAAATGAAGCCCAACAAACATCACCCGACACAGCACTCACCTCAGTAGCTCCGTTGTGACAGACAGCTCCTTTTTGTTTTTTGCTCCTTAGATTCCCATTGTTAAGTGGGGATTTATTCACTTTCTGTCTACATTTCTATTGTTTCTTTAATATTTTTCTTTAAGAGCAAAGAATCAGCTACCTTACTGTTCTGCCACTGATTAACAGAAAGTTATGGAACCCTAGGAAGCAGGTGGCAGAAAGTGCTATAAAACAGTGCCTGTACAGATGTGTGTTTTTCCTTTGCTTTGCATTTGTACCCAGTTATTATCCATTCTGACTCTATATTGTGGATATATATCTATTTTTTAAAAAGTTATGATTTAATGACAGTTTTGCCTTCATTGTCAGTTAGAATGAAAAGGCATTTTTTCCACCTGTGGTAAAGAGAGCAGGATACTGTTTTGAAGCCTATAGATAACAAGTGGTATTTAAGAGCTCATTGTTACTGTTATTAGGAATGGTATTCTTTTGGCTAGACACTTTTATACTAGATCATTTACTAGTATAATTCATTAATTCATAGTTCATTTAATGTCCATCTTTCATTTATTTTTCAGCTGTATTTATCTTATCAAATATTCTACATTTTACTTTTATGACTAAGCAAAAAACCCCCACAACCCCTGCATTTACTTAGCTTTTGTTATTTCTAATAGTAAGAACTTTTTGAAACAGCTTTGTTATGTTCACTTAAAATAGGGTACATACAAATTCAAAGAGAAACATGGGGTCAAAACAATAGATACTTGGGATACTCAAAATACAGTATTGGTTCAAAGTTTTTCATCTCAACCTTTATAATTAACAAAAGATTCGTTTTCAAAATATTGCTTCTCCAAATGTTTTAAAAGCAGTGTCTGAGTTTGCCTTCAAAAGTTTACACATACTGCAAAACTGTGAACATTCAAGGATAATGTTGCCCAATTGTCACAAGTCTGGAAATGGGTGCAAATATCATCACTTGTCCCCACTGATAAAGCCCTGATAAAACAAGTCTTCAGTATTCTGCCTGCCAGGCGTGTCAGCTCTGAATTAGGAAAAGAGACATTGTCTTTCAAGTTTGCTGATGCTAGTGTTTTTAGACACTGTTGTCTCATAAAAGCAAGGGAATATACCGAAAGTGTACTACTGCAGCCCAAATCTTTGTTCCAAAGGAATTGAATTTGTTTTGGTAACACTTGTAAATGTGTTTAGTCTAATGGAATCAGCCCAGAGAAAACAAATGGGATGGAGGTTATGAAAGAGCTACTTTTTCCGTATTTTGATTTTTCTCATTTCAAGAAAATAATAATAATTAAAAACCAAACAAACGGAAAGTCAAGTGCATAGAGAAAACAGAATGGGAGGTGAGGTGATTAATCACACATTTCAGGCTTTTCAAGGAAGTCAGCTATAAAACTGAAGCAGTATCTGTGAGGAAGTATTTTATATAATTGCATTAAATCCTGGGATAGATCCTACAAAATGTGCATTTCTTTTCTGCTATTGAATCAAGACATTGTCTTTTGTAACAAAGAGTCCACATCAGGTTCTTTTAATCACCTGAGTAATTAAGCAGTATATTATTCCAGTTATCTCCATTCATTGCTTCTTTCAACATCACCTTTCTCCCATAAACATCCTTCTTCTAAAAATAGATATATAATCTTGTTTATTAGGTAGCTTATATAAGCATCATTCGTTACATGGCAGCAAATCTGTCCAGATGAGAGACTACAATGTAATGCTCTTTTAACGTGGCCAGACTTCTTAAAGATGTTCATATCCGTTCTATCCATAGCACCAGCTAAAACTTAAAACACATCTTCCATAATTTTCCCTCCAGTGCTTATCTGTACCAATTACCTTCTGCAATCCAGAAAACAGAGAAGAGAAAAACTTATTTAATAACATGCAGTTCATGAAGCCCTTTAGAAAGGTGGCATGGAGACAGTTCCTTGCTGTTCTGGACTCTTAATCAGTGACTTAAGATTCCTGGAAAACATCTGCATTGTTGCAGAACTCTGAGCCGGAACACTTATCTGCCAATGAACATTGAGGCTGATTGGTATTTTTGTCCTCAAACTGTGTTTGAGCTCATTATTAAAAATGAAGTGTGGACAGCTTCCATTTTTCCTCTTTCCATAACAGCATACATGGACTGTGGCAAAAACGTCAAACCTCTTACAGATTACTCTGGGCAATTTCATCACCCTTTTTAGAGGATGATAAAATTGTCCAGAGACCGCCTTGAATGTTGTATGAAAAAATGGAAGCTGGAACTGGAACATGGGTCATCTCACACCTAGTTCTACACATTATCTACAACACGCTTTGATTTATTTTTTGCATTGAATCAAATCACCAGCACCCTTAGTGTATTGTACTTTATATTCATGCTTCTACGTTGAGAAATGAAATCTAAAAATGCACAGACATTTCTACAATACAAGTGCCAAGGGAAAACAATAATTGCTCTTCTGTGAGTGTCAATTAAAAAAAAAATTAAGTCAAATATTTAAAGTATTTTCATTTTGCTCAAAGCATTTAATCATTGCCTTAATTATTTTAGCTGGAGGTTCAAGAAATAGGAGCAAACAAACTAAGAACTAGGCCTGATTTTGTCCCCTCAATTTTTGTTTTAATAATTAATACTGGAAATGAGCCATAATAAGAATGCAATTGGTATGCATAAAGGATTTACTTTTATTGCAAATCCAATATAACAAAATATTTCCTACAGATTTTCTTTGTGGGTAAGTACTTATTTAGAACAAATTCTCTGCTATCAAGGTAGAGAGTCACGCTTGAGGCCAAAAGAAAACTAAAAGCCGTGAGTCAACAACAGCCATACTAGTAATATACTCGCACAAGTAATCCATTTGAATTGATGGGACAATTTGTTTATGTAGTATTCATTGTATTAAAACACTGCAGAAATTTATCCAAATATAGTTTCCAAAGCTACCCTCTCTTCAGTTTGCTAGGCAACTTCTAATTAAGGATGGAGAAAATGCATACATCCCCATCATGAGTTGAATGATATTTTCATAATAGTTTCACATGGTTATAGGCCAGTACAGGAAATGCAGCAGTGGAATACAGCAGGATCGCTTGCTGTACTTCCAGTGGCGTAAGTGATGCATTCTGCTGTCTTTCCAACCTCCTTTTGCCATCTGTGAACTTAACAGCCTGTGACATATCCTTTTACACAGAGAGTATTAAGACGTTAAAGACAGAAGAGAGCTAGTCATTCTCACATTTTCTTGCGGAACTTCATAAATCATAGCCTTAAAATAACGTGGAGGGTGACTACTGTATGAATGACTTCTGCAATACCTACGTTCTGAAATTAGTAGAGGTAAGTTGTGTTTGTCTAGCCTGGAAATGACCTTTCAGGTGTGGATATAATTTCCAAAGCTACTTAGGCAGAGCAGGACAGTGGCATATATTATTTCCACTACTCTCTGTTGTAAATTTAACGCAACAACTGAGATCCACTGGGAATATGGTTTCTATATTTTTCATCTCCTGAGCACAACAAAGGTAACAAATTTCTGAATACTTCCAACATTTGTTCTGGTATGCAGGGCACTACATGCCACGTTCATTAACATCTATGGCTTGTATTTGTTCCTCCCAGAAATCTGTCCAAGGTGTCTACTTGTATACCAAGTCATTCTGCTAAGCCTGATGTCCTGGGGGGGGGGAGAAAAGAGAAAGAAAAAAGTTTTAAATTATTGTATTTTAAAGAAAACTTAAATCTGTTCTGCAGTCACAGAACAGAAGATCTGTATTAATTCAGTGAACAACAGTGAGTTTTGATCATCTGGATATTCAGGTCAAATTGTTGAACATTTTTACATAGAATTTTTCCAATGCTGGATTTACAAAAGAGAAGGAAATTCCTTTCTATACCATATGTCAAACATTTGCCTAAATTCTTGCCTAAATCACCCGAAGACTTCTTCTACCTTAAGAAACTTGAACTCCCATGTCTAATCTTATAGAAGACCATAACAGTCAGCAGTCCATAGGAAATTTAATAAGACATGGAAGAAAGATGGGTAAGGATAGAAATCAGGACAGGATTAAGGGAGAAAAAAAATACCACCATCAGTAATTGCATAAATATTGGAACAGGTTGCACAGAAAGGTGATGCAGTCCCCATCCTTGGACGTTTTCAATATACAGCTGAACATAGACCTGAGCATCCTGGTTTGACTGAACCTGGTTTGGTTCAGTGCTGATGCTGCTGTGAGCACGAGGCTGAACGACAGAACTCCTGACACCCCGTCCAACTTGAAGGAGTCTCTTATCAGATTTAGCTATTCAGGTAATTCTAATCCTTTGATATTTTCCCTCCACAATCTGCAACATATAAATTATCATTTGGTGGACAAAGAATAAAAATGTATTGCTCCCTTCATGGTTAGAATTCTCATGTGGGAGGACTGTATTTTAGTCCCAACTTTGTTATGTGTTTATTCTAGGAACACGTGTTCCAAACACACCCAATAACTTTGGGCTGTTCCTGAGAGGTAGAAGCTGTGGGTTTAAATACTGTTATGCAGAAAACATAAGTCTTCCATACTTCAATAAAATGCAGTTGCCTATTTAAAGAAGCTGTCAGACAAAATATTAACAGCAGTCACACTTAGAAGAAATAAAAAATAAAAATCAGAATTTATTAAGCAAGAATTTGTTGTACACTTCTTTTCATCACAAAAATGAGAAACAATCCCATTTCATCTGAAGTGACTGCTATCTTTTTTTCCCCAATTATGGCTTGAGATGCTTGGAAAATTTGCATTAGAAGATGATTGCTTATGAAAGATGCAGTTTCTACAAGATCTTCCCCAGGGAAAACATCATTTCTTTGTTATTATTATTTGTCTCCAGCAGTAAAATCAAAGTAAAATATTTTGTTTCACATTAGGAGACTTTCTGAACAGTGGGTTGAATCAAGATCTTTTGTTAGGGAGGGATCAGGCACTAACTTACATATCTGAGTTGTCATGATGTTTCAAAGAATTTTGAAAAGTGGATGTTTCATAAGTGTTATATCTTGTTGTCTCTATTATTGTGCATCATCAGTTTCTTATTCTCTTATGAGAGAGCTGAATTAAAAAAACCCTATATTTCCTAGGATATTCAAGAATTATAACAGTCTGAATGCTTATTCTGCATCAGAAATGAGAAAATGAGGGACCATTATTCCAGCTTCCATAAAGTACTAGGATAACCTGAGCCAATACTTCAATCTTAAATCAAGCTGGAATAGGACATTTTAGTCCCATTCAACTTGTCAAGATTTCTGAATGATAATATTCTACTTCTATTTAAAAAAAAAATCATATACTAATTTTTTTTTTCTCCTCAGTTCAGCAGGGAAACCTGATTAAAAATTAAAAATTTCTAAAATAAATCAAATTTTAACTTATGGGAAGGTAAAAATAGATCCCTGTCTCTAGAGAGTGAGCTTTCTGAGAAAAGTTTTAACCAGCAGAAGTAAGGAGCTAGGGAAAGAAACAGTACTTCAGAGCAGTTGTAAGAGCTAATCAGTAGTTCACAGGCCTGTGGCTTTACTAGTACTGATTTTAATAATGAAAACATTATTGCACCCTAAATGTCCTTGCAGTAATCTTTATTTTGTAGTAGTATTGACTACCTTCTCTGCTCTCATAGTCACCCCTTCCATTCTTATACTAAACTTTTATCAGTTTTTATAAGACAAGTTTTGCAAATCAACAGTCAGGGCACTGACAACTCCTGGAAGCACAAGCAAAGGGTAGAAGTAAATCAAGGCATCAAAATCTGTTTAGATTACTTTCAGAAAGTTGATGAGGGAATTCTTTATAAAAAGTCAATTACGAAAGATTACTTTTTTTCTTCTCATTTCCAGACTCTGTACAGAACAACACAGCAGGAGTAGTCCTCAGCCAAAAGGTACTTAATTATATTATGTATAGCGGGAAGAAATAAAAAACAAAAACCCATTAATATGTTCTCCCCAAATAATTCATTCTCCAGATGAAGTTCAAGCTTGTACTTAAAGCACAAAGGAGCTGACACAAAGTTTAATTAAATTGTCTTTTATGAGGAAAGGTAACAGCTTCCGTGTCATTCAGGTGTACCTCTGTCTCTTAAACCAGTGTTTCTCCCTCATATTTAATACAGAAAATTGATCCCCTGACCCACATGTAGTCTCTTCATCAGCAGTTAAATCTGTTTCCAAATCTTTTTTTAGCACCCTTGGAAAACCTGTAGCTGAATTGCAGTGGGTGGTCAGGTAGGAAAAAACGTTCAACATCAGTTGTAGTCTCCCCTTCCCACCCTCAGCTGTTCACCTGAGCTATACAAGAGGTTGTAGTCCCACATGAAAACTACATCCCACCCAAGCTGAAGTTGCTAGTAGTGAAGAGGCCTTTTGAAGATCACTAGCCATCAACTGTTTTGAATAACATAGAAAAAGTTACAATGTGAGAGCTTCAGATGCCTGCCCAGACAATACTTTTCTCCACCCCTCTTTCTGTACAGCATGAAAAAATAAAATATTAAGTACTCAAAGGTTACAAAAATATTGAACCATTTAAGAAAAGCTTTTAAAAGTCAGTTTCCTGTTTGTAGGACATGTCAGAACAACAGCTCTGAAGATCAAAATAATTTTCTGAATTGCTGCCACCAGAGCAGCCTCCTACTCCTGATGAAATGCTCCAGTCCAAAACTGGAAAGCTCACTTCTTTGGGGACAAGCATTAGATTAAAACATGTAACGTATAGTTGAGGCGTCTTTATACAGGCTATCAAATTGTTCAGTTTTCAAAGTTTGACATGTGATGTCTATCTGCACATGATTGGACAATAATCTTGAAGACTTAATCTTATGGACTTAGTCTTGATAAATGGTGGAGAATGAAGAAGAATTACTCATTAACTGCTTATGACTTGCCAAGTGCCACAAGAAAAACATGGGATGAAATAAACTGTACTATTTATACCGTCAAATGCAAAGACAATATTTCTTAGATGTAAAATGCCTTAATATCTAAAGCAGATTCACCTCATAGATGATTTTTTTTTTTAATTCATTTGGGGGTGGGGGTAGGTTTTTAAGTGAACAGCTTCAGGTATATATGGAGGCTTCATTTCTTCAACAGTTAATATTATTTTCTCTCCGGTGAGAGACGGAGTTTGCTGAGACCAAGGGCAAAACTCTACAGTTAACTTCTGAGATTTAAGGATAGGAACATCTTTTTCTGGTGTGAATCACCAGGAATGGTCACAGAGACCTTTCTTTGTAGTCAGAAGGAAGACGCTGGACAAGAGCCATCAGCACAGAATGAGAATCCTGTGACTGCCTTTTTTTAAAAAAAAAAAACAAAACAAAACCAGCTTGCTAAACAAATTCTCAGTGATTGACCAAGTGGAAACATGGGATGTCTGTTTAATTTAAAATTCATTCTGCTCTATTAATCCAGATAGAAGTCTAAAGGTACCTGGTGTTTAATTAATTTAGCTTTCTTTCTAGAGAGCAAGCCTGAAGAAACAAAAGTTCTGAATAATTAGAGAGGCACACCAAAACAGAAGCAAAATGGAAGGAGGGAGTAAAACTAATTAAATATTGCTCCTCTTCAATGGATTCTTGGGACACACATAACATCAAAATGACAGGTTTTGTTATCTTCCAATTCTTTCTTCTGAAGCATACAGAAGTGGGAAATAGGAACAGGACACACACCTGCAACTGTGATTCTCAAGTAGTTGTGTTGGTTTTAACGTATTCAGGAGAATATCTTTAATCATGACACACCTATCATAGGTAAAAATAACAAAACAACCCATGAGAATAGGGTTTAACACTGAGTTGCAGGTAGCTTGCTTCTTGCATTCACAATTTTTCCTCATTAAAAGATGATGACATGAAAACAACCTGGTGATCACAAAACAAACATGCTATATCAAGCTCTAAATGTAGTCACACAATGATATACTTTCTATCCGTAGGCAAACAAGAAGGGGGGCAAAAAATTCTTGACAGGCACACCTGGGGGGAATCTATCATTCCTTCACTGCCTTCAGAATCTGCAGTCTGAGCAGAGCCTGTGGTGATTATGTGATGGGGAGATTCTGTGTTCACGTTAAGGAGAAAAAAAAACAACAAAAAAAAGTGTTTACCTAAACATTCACGTTTAGGATTTGCTGTGAAATCTCTGCAACTTACATGTCACCAATTCAGTGACAGCCTACACCAGCAGAAGCACGTTAACAAGGCTGTATAAGCTGAGTGGATAATGGGAATGCTGTCTAGAATCCCAAGGGACATAGTAGAGTTATATCACTGAGATAAATCAGTGATTCATGAGCCTCCCCTGCTTTGGATTTGAACAACCATTGCTTCCATGTCATATGCTTGTTATGATGCTCTGCTGTTCACTTAGAGAAATGTATGTTCATAGCCTTGCCATTATGAACTCTGACCTTTCAAACATGCTGGCAGAGCGGAAAGATCCAGTTTTGTTGGAGGAGTCAACAACACAGCAAAAAGGAAGATCATTCTTTTTTCTGAAAGACAGCAAAGATTTCCTGGCTCATATTTGGTGACACCTGTGAACTAAACAGTATACATACAACATATCTGGTTACCATTTTATCCACACCAACAAAAAGTTCTATACCTTTTTAAATGTGTGAAGCCCACAAGAGTTGGTCTAATGTTTGGCACATTTGATGGGTTAGGAAGAAAAAGACTAACTGCTTTGGACACTCTAAATAGATTTGCCTCAGATCTCAGTGGTGGATTCATTTTAAGGATTTGGACAATATGAGTCCAATGACAAAGCTCAAGCTAAGTTTAAAATTAAATTAGGAATAGGGATTGCTTACTTTCTTCCTTAGTAGATTTTGGGTTTGGTTTTCTTTTTTAAATCTCTTCAGTGATGTTATGAATAAGAGATTTTAATTAAGGGATTTGGTCTTGGCCAAACTTTTCTTATTATAAACATCTGCCTTTCCTATACTTTATCGTAGCAAATTTGCTATAATTAACAGGAGAGGAAGGAAAAAGGACAGAAGCATGTATACACGCCTCCTCAGAGCTCAAACACCTGTTGACAGAAGTCAGCTTTGGCACTTCAGAAATATACACACTATATTTCTGCATGGAATATCAGACACTTAAACCTTTGTTTCAAATTCTACTTGCTAGACAACTGCTGCTGAGACCAAAACAGGAAACAACATAGTTTTAAAATATTGTGTCTATAAATACAGTTACTTTACATCAATATATTTCATACATGGATTATATCTTCCTTTTTCCCCTCCCTGAAGGAAGAAACCCATCTCTTTTCCAGGAGTACTTGACAGTACATAGTCAAGAGAGAAGGAAAAAGTTTAAAGATTACTTTATTTACTTCTCACCTTGGCAGAAGTGGAATGTCAATTAAAAAAAAAAAAAATCCACTACTTCATATTATTTCCCCTTTTTCAATAGGAGCTCCTGTGCTGACACCAATAACAGCTGCCAAATTACAGATCAAAGACACTTCTGTCTCAAAGATCATCTTTTCCAAGGAAGAGTAAAATAGGTTCTGAATGTCTTTAGCAAAACATCCTGCCATTAATTTCCACATAATAGGTGGTCAGACATCACATGGGCATTCCCCACACAGGAATTAGGAAAAAAACACCAGAATGAAATTTGTAAAAGTAAATTGCCTTAAGAATTGAAACCAATCAGAAATCAAAATAAAGCAAAAAAATCATCACCTGCTCACAGCTCCCTTTATTCAAAACCTTCTTCAGGCAGGACATCACATAAAACTAACAAAATAACAAGCTCTTCCCAACACAAAACACTTGTTTACATTCACACACTCATATTCTTTTTACTCCTCCACCATTTCCAAGGTGTTCTGGAAAAGCCCCAGTTTATACTAATTTTATCTTCAAGCACATTACCTTACTCTCAAGATTTTAATTTAATCCCCCACATATCTTGAAAAAATAGTTCCATCTGGCAAAACAACCCTTCTTCCTCTAGGAAGAGCTGGTTCTGTTTTTCACTGTTCTTAGATATGTCGTATGACACAATCCTCTTCCAGTAATGAGGATTAATTGGAGCCACCTGCCTATATTTCCTTAGGTACATGTGTTCACTCTGTCCCAGGCATCAAATAACCTTGTTAAACTTGCAGATAAAAAAATTTCAAACTATTAATTTTGCAGTGCTTCAGCACATAGACAGAAAGTATTTACACCCAAAGAGCAAAAATCACTTAAAGAGCAAAATATTCCCTGTCCTTATAAAATACAAGCCATAGAAAATCAATGGTTAAAAAATTATGACATTAGATTCTTTTTAGAAATATTTCTGTGAGCTTTTACCAAAGACTTTTTCCCTTCTTTTATTTTTTGGAAGTGACTAAAGGCATATTCATTACACAGTTTAATTTCTAGCTGTGAAATCACTTCCTCAAACCACTTTACTTACACTCCTTTAATAGAAGAGATCCTTTCTAAACTGTAAATACCTGGCAAAGGTAAGACTACCAGATTAGTCTTGTATAAGGAGAGAGATTTATTTATTTTCACAATACTCTTGTAGCTTATCTACCCATTTGGTCAAACGGTTCTTACAATATGCAACGTATAATTTGTACTCTTAAAAATTACAGTAAAGGACTACTACAAGATATTAAATAAAAGACAAAAATCAATATAACTAATACTTATATGCAAATTTTAACACATAGAATAAAAATAACTAATATAGAATGCTAAAGCAAAAGAGAAGTTTGGAAGCTATTTTTCAAGTTGGACATATACACACTTTGAATTAATAAATATCTTTCTATGTTATCTTGTGTGATACTTTTGGTGCTTGAAAGAAACCAGGAATAGATATTTTCCAGAAACATTCAGCAGTGACTTGAAGAATTAGAATAAACAATTAACCTACCCCCCAAAAAATCTCAGCCCCCACCAACAAAATGAAACTATAGTTGTGTGAATATATTAACGAAACATAATGAAATTTTAAATAATTATAAATATTTAATAAGATTCAATAAAAATTATGGTTGCACTAACAGAACTGATAGGTAATGATATTTCCATGAATAATGCTGTTTGCTCTATTTTTTTTTAGAATTATCTGTTCTAATGCTATTTGAGGAGGGTGCTAGTCATAAAGCATATTGTCATATCTATCAGTTCACAAGAAAATCATGACCTAAAACTTCTTTGAGGTAACAAGTACTTGGATTTTAACAAATACAAAGCAACAGAGTGTAACAGACTGTCTAAAACTTCCAGAGCTGGATAAACAATAAAATGAGACTGAATAGAAAAATATTATTAAAAATACAAAATTAATTGGTATATTTCTATCAGCAATACCTAATAAACTCCCACAAACTGGGATTAACTAATGCAGACCACATTTTTTTTAAAAGAGAGAAAACAATCAATAAACCCCTCCTCAAAACTCTAATAATTCAATTTTATTGCTAAAATAATATAAAACTAAAGTTATTTTTACCATATACCTTCAACATTTATGATTTTTTAAATCGTGGTTTTTAATTATAAATGATGCAATTTTGACAATTTTTTTTTTAAGTCCATTTTTGTCAGTCAACATGAAGTTTATATTAAAACTGTGAAAATAGTATTAAAATATTTTTCATAAGAAAGTGTATAAAGCTGAAAACATTTTCCCTTTTCCCCACCCTCATTTTTAATTAAGAAAAAATAATCAATATAAGAAAGTTTAATTCAATTTTTCTTCATTCTGCAAAATAAGTCTGACCTCTGTAAACTCTCCCCAAAAATAGGTGATTCCTGTTACTGGTCAATGTTATTAAAAAAAGCAGCATATTCCAAGTATGGCATTCAGACCAACTCTTCCCGAATTGTGCTTTGATAGAAGTGTTGGCAGCCAACATCCAGCTGGCTCCAAGGCAGGCTCAGTACACCAGCAGCCTGAATGATGGAGGTTTTTTAGGAAGCAACAGGAACGTGGAGGAGTTACACTGCAAATTATACATACCGTAGCTTTCTCCTTTTTCTAACCTTATAAAGATAATGTGGACAAAACCATTATGACTCATTTGAATATATGAACAGGGCAGGGAATGGTGAATACCTGTTACATTACAACAGGTAGTTTTAATAAAGAAATTTAATTAAAAGGAGGTCTGAAACAACTTCCTATAAATTTCAGAGGGCAGGGCAGTTTCAAGTAAAATCAGTCCAGAGTTCCTGATATGCTGAAATCTTAGGAAAAGGCTGAAAGGTGTACTGCTTGATATTTCAGCAAATTGTTTCTCTGAAATTAACAGAAAGCAGCAGGTGCAGAAGTGAATGAACTGAACTAAGCAGGCTTTTTTTTAATCAGAATGGATGAAAATGATTTTGAACATCAGCGAAGTTTCAGTTCAGGGATCTCAGTAAAGGACCTGCGTAGGTTTCATAATGGCATCTCTTTAAAAGTAAAGCAAACAAGCACTTTCTTTTCTGTCTGCGATACCTGTTTTATTTACTGAACATGAAATCTGTTTGCTATTTCCTCCTCATGACCTGTATGGAGAATAAAATATGTAATACTTTTATAGAGGTTATCCAAACAATAAATTACCCTGTTTCACCACTAAATTACAAAGCCGGCTTTTTTTTCCATTGTCCTCTTAGTACACTCCTTTGGGACATAAAATTACTGAATGGAATAAACATCAGCTCTCTGAACAGACACTTAGCAGTAGTTCAGGAGCACTTAATTTTGAAATCCCTTCATGAAAAGTCCTCATATGCATTTGCATCCATCTGCAGTTGCTGTCCTTCCTGAGGGCTGTGACTAGTTTGACTGTGGTACTCCAGCAAGAAAAGTACCCATGGAAGATTATTCCAACAATTCACCCAAAGGTGAGTTACACTTCTGGAATGTTGCTAATCTTACTCTGAGATTGCAAAAATTATTCCAGTGATGCTGAGCTTTAGGTTAAGAAAAAAAGTAACAAAATAAATTTCTATACTTATATGTTTCCTATTTTACATGTCTGGGATCCAACCTTTCTGAGTTAATCAACACTACTCTTGTCAAATTTAAGATACCTTTGTGGAACCTAATACTCCTCAAAGCTGACAGCACTTTTCCTTCTTTTTTTTTCTCTTGACATACTGATGCAGTGAAATTCATCATTGCATGTATGTGTAATAAATGTCTACACAATAGTATACATTGTATACAAGTATTTTCATTTACATACATCAGCCTGCACTTGGTCAGCTAATACCAGTGAAAAGCAACTCTCAAAAAGATTAGATGGTTTCTTTTGCTTAATATAGGAGCAAGACTTCCAAGAAAAGGGATCTGAACTGAATATTTCCAAAGACATGGAGGACATTGCCCAGTCACTCACTTTATAACCCAAAGTCTTGGACGTGTATCTTTCTTAGACATCTACAGTCAATTCCATTCGGAGTTTTTTTTTGCTCTAGATCCTTACTAGTTTGCCAGTATAACTAGACTTTTCATAGTTTAAAGACATATGCTAGTACTAACCAAAGAAAATCCTACACTTGACCAACTAGTTAAATTCATAAGAAATTTTTAATTTAAAAAATTAATGAAAATGCATGAGTTTCACTAAAACATTTCTGATAACATTTTTCAGTCTCTGGAGTATTTTCTGTGGAAAACTAGCATGAGTGAGATTGAGGAAGCAGAAACAAAACAAAAAACCACATAGCCCAGGGTAGCTGATCGCCAAGGAATGATGTTGTCCACCAGTGATGTCAGAAATTCAAATTGAAATTCTGCTTTGGTTTGGTGAAAGTTAAAGTCCTTGTTCTCTCAACAAGTGAGAGCCATGTCTCTTCCGTGGTTGGAAGGAGACCATTTCTTTCTCATTGGAATTCAAGCAATTGAAAGGAGCAGTCAAGGTTTATTTTCTGGATATTCGTATTATAGACAGTCAGACAGGCATGTCTAACTTTCCTCTCAACTCTGAATCCTTATATAGGGACAAAAAAAGTGAGCTAAATTGAAAAAGCACTAAGAATCTTTTAAAAAACAGACCACTGGATGATGAACAGCAGGGGACAACCAGCGACTGGTTAGTCATACTATTTCCAGACATAGTTTGAAGTTGAATTTTAGAAAGAAAAAAAAAATCAAATCATGTTAGTTGCTTTGACAGACAAAATTGGGCTGAAAGCCTACTTTGAAAAGCACTTCTACAGGATTTCTGGCACTGTGGTATTGGCTAGTAATTTAATACCTGTCAAAGTATTTATCACCTTCAAACTCCTATGGATAATTTAAAGGAAAGGAATAAGAGTGAAGGTAAAATAGGAGTATAACTAAAAAAATACATCCAAAGCCAAAAATATTTTTTGGCTCAAATACTTTTTTTGGCTCAAATTTGATCTAATTTAGTCTTGTCACAACAAAATCAGAAGATACATATGAAATCATATTAGTTCTATCAGTCCTGAACAAGGCTGAACGGCTAGTTCCTAAAGCTCAGAGTTTAACAATAGAATGGACAAGATTTTTCCAACATTGTCTTTCTTTTCTACTACATATGATTCTTCATACCTTTGTTTTCATTTTAATTTTATTACATACTCTTTTGTCAGACTATATAGCTCATCATTTAAGCACTAAAAGGAGCTATGATTTTTTCCATAAAGAAAATTGTTTATTTGATATGTGCCACTTCATTCAAAAAACATTTCTTCTTCAAACGGAATAATTGTTCCAGTACCATGATTCAAACAAAGACTCTTCCTGTAGTTACTCAAGTGGTTGTCTCTTCAGAACTAATTCAGGAAAGCTGCTTTGAACCTTCCCTTTATCTTGTTTTCCTCTATCTGGAATGCAACAGGGCTTTCAGATAAGTCTTGAAGGAGGTAGTCGACTGAATTAGGGACCTGACACTGAATACAACGTAAGTGATATAGAATGTCAGCAACAGAAATAGGAGGGCATTAGTCTAGCTCAAATCAAAATATCTAGAAGGGGAAGTCTGTCTGAAGGAATTACATCCTGCATAGCAATTTGGAAAGAAAATTTATGCAAGTGTCATGAATAGTAAGAATTGTGACTTTGCATTTAGCATTTCTACTGCCTTCTGGATTATGTAGGTAGCTTTGAGAATTTGAGATTGCAGTTTGAACTGTAACCTCATCACCACTATGATTGGTGTTCTGCCCTTATATCCAGTTTTGCATCTAGAAAACTAGATATTTTTGCAAACTAAAACATGTTTGAATCTAAAGAAGAAAAAGGTTTTTCAAAGGTGGGTTTTTTAAAAAATTTTAATCTAGCTGAAAAACAGAAATCATGAGTTGTTTTTCCAGAATATTTTTGAAGGGAGCATTTTTCAACAGTTTTCTTTCACTTATCATTGAGTCCACTAAGTGTATTCTACCAAATTAAAATTTATTTATTACTCTAGTGTCAATCAGGGTTATAATCTAATTTTTTTTTTTTTTAATACTATCTCTTTCAGAAAAGATGATCTTTGTTTCTCTGTCTATCTCCCTATATGCACACAATTCTGCAATGGCATACAAAGGAATTTTAGGAAAAAAATCAAGGTTTAGTTGTTTACCACAAAGCAAGAAACAAGTTCTCTCCCTTGGCTAAGATTATTTAGAATGTGATCAAATATTTGATATAATTTCAAAATACTTATTTAATCATGGTTAGTCTGGGGACTCAAATAAAAGTTGAAGTCAATTTAAAATTGATAGAAAAAAAAAGGCTTGCATAAATACTGTAGAAGACAATGAACAACTTTATCAAGATGTTGAAGCAATATCTTCATTTGAGCAAAAAGATAATGAACCACTAACCATTGACAAAAAACCTAATTTCCTCTTCTTTTAAACTAGCTGAGTAAAATTTTGAGAAGCAAGAGTCATGCACATGCTGAATGTTTTTGAAAGTGGTCTTGATATATTATTGGCTGCCTTTAGGAAAATTACATAAATACCAGACAAAACCAGGTGTCTATATCTCATTGAGTTTATGTTAGGTGGAAGATTTTGGAACATAGTTTATAGATAGTTGTTCATATTAACCGAATGTAGGATCACTAGAAATATCTACTTAGCCACATCTCATATTCTTCAAAAACTCTTTGAAGATGAAGTGAGAATCTTACAAATCAGTCTTTATTTTTGCCCAGTATGCTTTATGTTATTCTCAGAAATGAAACAAAGCAACAAGAATAACAAAAGTCCTAGCACATAATGATGGATATACTGTTTGTAGATCTACTGTTAGGACTGAATTAAGTTGTACGTTAAAGTTTAGACCAGAAGGATGACTAGCAGTCTTTTTTGTTTTAAAGTGTCATTATTTTTTACAGCATAATGCAAGTCAAAGTATTTTGAATCTTAAATGAGGCTGCTAGTGTTGATTATTCTCTAGGAATACAAAAATTAAACACAGAGAATTTTAGATAGGAAAGAAAATCATGAGAATGCTTATCAAATCCCTATTGTATTCAAATGTACTGTTCACATGAGTATGCAAAAGATGTCAATTTAAAATACAGACTGCAGCTTGAGATGAATCTAATTAGAAATATTTCATTTTCAGAAGAGCCTTCTGGGATCCAAATTTTTTTATTCATTTTAATTCACTATGAATCAAGGGAAAGGTTAATCACAAATAATTTTCTGATCTGTAAATCACTTTCTGATCTGTGAATCATGAGGAATAAAAATACAATCTTCTATGGAAATCAAGAAGCAATCAAAGTTATGATGTTAAAATCCATCTTAAACGCTATTTGAGAACAATTAATTGTTGAGAATGAGGCAGTGCTTATACAAGTAGAAACAAAGAAACAATGTAACTCTTGTACACTTAAGTAATTTTACAGAGGTAAAGTCAAATGTAACAACATTCAAGTCTTCATTCACTGTCTGATGTTTCTGATTGGAAGACAGGATTTAATGTAAAATGCTAACACTAATGTAAATCTCCTGCTTAAAGACTGTGCCAAACACAGCCATGGCACATTTTCATTTTCTATTGATATTTTCAAGTGCATTTGGTGCTAGCAAATATTGTCAGTGCCATGATTCACGAATTTGTCATTCTCTGGGTAGCTGAAGTATGGATACAGCCCTCAGGGTTCCAACTGCCTTGTTATTTCCTCTTCCATTCAAAAATAATCTTGATGCCAGAAATATATACATGTGAGAGTGAGCCAGTGCCAGAAATATATACATGTGAGAGTGAGCTAAGAGAGAGTGCATAGGTGTGTATGTGCATGTGAAAGACCGGAAAAGAGAAAAAGTGTAATGTAGAAAGAAAAGGAAAAGAGAGGTGTGATATGCAAGGGAGTAGGGCACAGTGGGTTTATTTATACCATATAATACATAAATATACAGAAATAGACGCATATCCAAATAGAATCTGAATATCTTCTATCTGAATTGTGACAAAGACTTGTTTTACTGAATTATTATTATTATTTAATTTGACAAAAAATAAGGATGTATGTCTGAACCAGATTATTGATTGGAGTAAATTTTTTTCTGTGGCAATACACTGATTTACAGTAAATGAGAATATCATCAACTATACCATCATTCTCATATCTCCATTCAAATGACTGTACTCATTTTCAAGCCTTTTATTATCACACTTTCCACAGATATGATTACTATTTGGCTTTCTTCTGAGACCAAAAATTTGCATTTCAGAATTCAAGAATTGACTAAGACTGTCTTAAAATGTCTGATTTTGAAACAAATCCAATGATACTCTTCTAGCAGAGAAATCGGAATTTTAATCTTGAATTGTCCAGCTTTAATGGAGAAAAAAAAAAAAACAAAACAAACCCAAACCACGATACAAAGTGATCTGTCTTCCAGATGCAGGAAAAAATGGGAGGTTATCCCTGACTGTGATTTATCAATTTTATTCTCTAATCCTGAAGTGATTAGGGTTACACAGTCTAGTAAGAAAACTTGTCCCCAAGCTTAAATGTTAAAAAGATTCTGTAATGTCTTACTAAGTAATACCTAACTGATTAACTAACATCTATCTGAATCTTCCCGTCACATATTAAGCAGGTCACTTTTTAGTCTACCCTTTGTAGACATGAAGAGGAAATCATGTACTTGAAGATTTAACTACTCTTTACTAGATTTTTTTCTAGAACAATCAAACTTCTTCCAACATTTCTTCATAAGTCTAACTTGTAAGCCATTCATCACTCTTGCTTTTCTCCTCTGTGCTTTTTCCAGTTTATCTGCTTGTTGTTATAAAACCACATCCCAGTTGTGGAATAAGTCCTTCTGATTTGCAGTCTCATTCTGTACTTAATATTACCTCCTTCCTCTCTAAGCCCATCTTCCTGGCTGAAGTTTGCATTTTTAATCTATTGCTATCATTCTGCTCCACTTTTACATTAATTTGCAGAGAATTATTAACTTGATACTTTTTGACAGTTTCAACCATATACCTACTTACAAATGTTTCCTTCCCTTTACTCAGATGCATCTTTCACATAGCACAGTCTAAGTTCTCTTAGTGTTTTATAAAAAAAAAAAATGCTTTCAGCATTGTCCTCAAAAATTTATTGGTAGGCTGTGCCTGTTTATAATGCTCATTCAGCAGACATTTTCCTTTTACCAGAAGGCCACGTTCTTCAGGTATTAGTCATAAGGTGTATCAGTTTTATTCTCTCTTACTATGATACTACTTTGTTCTAGTCCTCTTTTTATATTTATTTGAAAGCTTTCAACAGGTATGTTTCTCACTTCCTTCTGAGCTTCAGAGAAAACATAAATATTTTTGTCATACAGTAAAAAGCTTTCTTTTCTCCTTACTTCTCTTTCTGTATCTCTGATTTAGGCCACCAAATCTCTGAGAGGCCAATTAAGCTTTGTTTGTGCACTAAGACTTCTAGTCATTATTGTTTGTTCTCGATACACTTTGCACTAGTGTATAGATATCTAATATAAGTGGCAAGTTCCCCCATTTTTTTTTTCTTATGAGCTATCTAATAATGTCAAAAATATTATTATCTTAAAATATGAAAGAATTTGTAGTTGCTTACCTAGCAACCACTGGTCTGATGCAGCTAAAATTCCTCGCATATGGCTCTACCTTTTGGTCTTTGCATCATTGTATTGTGACTTTTCACCATAAATCAGTTTATTTGGTGTACGTTACAGCAATCCCTTACGTACCAGTCTCCTTGAAACAGGTCAAATCCAAAAATGCTATTTTGTTAGGACAGCAAAATGTATGTGTGGTTAAGCATGCATGCATTCCTAAGTATATAGCTTACAGAGATTTTACTTAATAGCTTACAGAAATATTACTCGTGCTAAGGATATTTCTTAATTACCTTTCACTCACCCTGGTTCCTGTAAGAAGCACTTACCTATTAAAGCAGGAATATAGTCTCTAGTCAGCCCTAAAGATACGTATGACATTCATAAATTTGGTTTGATATATTTGAATATCCCAAGTATCATAACTATGTGTCATATCTCAATATAATATCTTTTGAACATGTTGTTTGAAAGTATCACATTTGTCTCAACTTCTGTTCATTTTTTACCTTAAAACTTACAATATATATCGTCTTTATCATCTTCCATCTCCACATTCTGTTCTATCCTTTTGTGTAGACTCTGTGCAATTCTGTTTCTGCAGTAAATTAACTCTGGAAAAAAATGGTTTTGTTTTTATTAGGACAGGGTGAATGCTGAAAAGCATTTTCTACAGATACTTACTCAATTTTACATAGAAGTTTTATTTGACTGTACTTCTGCTTGTTCTCCACAAGTATTCCTGGAAAAAAGCTTGCCAGCCATAAAGTAATCAATCATAAAAACCAAACATTAACTGAGTATGGGATTCAAAGATTTTATAAAGCGGTAAGAGTGCAGGGACATAGTGATGAGATATTGCAGACAACCGAGAACAATTGGCATTCCCTCCGACAGGGCCATGAGGGCACTGATGGGTCTGACCACCCCTGCCAGCCTCCCTAGGATCTGCCCCACCCTGTCCATGGCCCAAGACCCCATGTCAGCCCCTCAGGCTGTCAGCCCCTGCCCCAGCAACGCCGCAGCAGGGCTGGTCTCCAGCTCCCGACAGCCCTGCCCTGCCCGGCACTGGGCCTTGCTGAGCCAGGCCCTCAGCCTGTCCTGGCCTTGTCCTGTCCCTATCCCCAGTGAGCGCCCAATGCCCAGGGCTGCCCTCGGTGCCCCCAGCTGCCCTGCTCCTGGCTGGGGCGCTGGGACGGGCCTGGGCTGCCAGGCCCTGCCCTGCTGCCTCATGGGGATCCCTGTGGAGGCCCGCAGGGAGCCCTGGCACCCTCCCCTCAGGTGCTGTCTAAGGCACCCAGACCGGGGCTATGCAGAGCAGCCATTTTGTGGCTTCCCATCACAGGGGCACAGCTGCAAGGTGACAAAGATGCTTTGAACTTCAGGAAACCTTCCCCTGTTTGTGTTACTCCAGTCACTGTGCTGACGCTTTTCTCTGTGCATATACACTGTTTGATAGTGTGATGAACTGAGCAATCTCTTTTCCTAAGGCTAAAGAAAAAATGTGTCTATGGGAAGGAAATTGTCTCAGTCCTCAGGCTCCAAGCATGCTGATTTTGAAGAAAATATTTTTTTTCATGGATTTTCTAAACCACAGTATGGAGACCATGCTAAGGATCTGCTGTCTGGATGAGAGGTTGATGCAGACACATTTCTGGCCAGGCACAAAAGTACTTCAAGACCACTTCAATTCTTCAGTACAGTCATGAAGAGCAGTCTGGTCTGCGGCATTTTAATGCGGCTGTTCCTGTAATTCCAAACACAAACTGTGAACAGCATCTGTAATGTTAGCTTCTACAAAGCTAATAAAGGAGACCATGAAGAGTTTTTGAACAGCACAGCTAACTTCTGCAACAGGTCCCTAGTTTCACTGGCTTTAGCACTGTTACAGGAGGTCCTATTTTTGCATGAGCAGACTGATCTAAAGCAATTTCTCTGTTTCATTAGCATTTTGAAAGCTTCCTTTCACGTTAGATATGACAGTAAATTATATTTTCCACCTATCTATCTAAAAAACATAATGAAGACCATGCAAACAAAAACTGGAAGGGATGAAAGGAGGGGATGAAAACTCCTGTTTGAGTTTTCTTTCATTTCTTATGATAACTTTATAGCAGCAGGGCTTTTCTGTCTTATCTCTGACTCACTTATTAAGGAAGAGGAGTAAAAGATGGAGAGAAAACAAATGCTAAAGAGGAACTGCACTAACTGCTTTATTCTAACACAGAGCAGTTTGGAGGCAAGAGTCAGGAGCACATGCAGACACCCCTAACACATGTCCTTTGCCTTTCCAAGAACTCAGGAGGGGATGTAGCTGGAGAGCTGTGCAGGTCCCAGTACAAAGAGCAATTTACATGGCCAAAGGCAGATTTAGACAGAAGGCAACAGATATTCAAGCCCACTTGTAGAATAAATAATCTGTTTCTAGTTGTCAGAAGAAAAATACCATTGTACAAAAAGGCTAAATTTGGGCTGGCAAATGATCACATCAGCCCGTATTAGAGGAATGGATATATTTTTTCAGGAGGAGCAATCAACCTAAATTGTAGTTTAAAGATAAGCAATTAAACAGTGACATAAGTTGGGTTTTTTTTCTGTCATAATTTAATAGTAACCAGGGTTTTCCCGCTCTCTCAAGTCCTATTAAACAAACATATGCTATTAGCCATTCTATTCCACTTAACAATCACAATGGCCCAAAGGAAAATCTGTATGTTCCCTATTCTTTCCTTGTACCTGGTAGCCAATTGTTAACCAAACACTCCCAGTCCGCGGTTCTTACTCTCACATGTGCATCCTGTTCCACTTGTGCATTCCTGCAATTTTTGTTTCATCATCTTTCTATTGCAAACCAACAGCCTTTCCTTGGGATTTAACCCTTTACCCACTAATATTTCACTGTCCTCTGTCACCCTTATATTATTCTCTTTCTTTACAATAAACTTTCACTGTGATAGAATAAATATGTTTCCTTAATGAAGCAGTTACAATATTGGCACAGGTTATATTTGGAAATTCTGTATACTCTGTGGAGGAAGTGCTACATTTTTCAGAGTTTTAGGTGAAATTACTTGTTTCCCAGAAGTAGATTAGGCTTGTACTTGTCTTGTGATTGTTTCCAAACCTTCCTGCATTCCAACTGTTGGGTCCCAGATCACATCCCCCTTCTAGGATTTCAGCTGGAAAAGTTACAGAGTTCAGCTGGCTGAGTCCAAGGTCTGCTCCTTTGGTGATAAGAGCTCTTGTAAAGAAAGCTAGAAGTGCAGGTCTGCCCCTCCTTTCCCTTGGGAGCTGCTTGTAAACTTTAGCAGTGTCCCAACCTGTGCTACATGGCAGCTGTGTAGCAGCTACGTCTGTGCCCAGTCTTGTACCTCCATGAACCTGATCCGGACTCTCTGGTTTGGCTTCCTGGCTTGGCCTTGGACCTGCCTCACCACTGCAGACTTGCTGATCAGTCTCTGGACTCAATCCTAACCCAGACTTGCTGTTATACATCCTGCCTCTTTGTCAGTGAGGTCATCGCTCCCACCCGCACTATCGTCACACTCGGCTCACAGCTCACCTTCCATTGCAGAGCAGAACTATACTTCCTATCTTCCAAAGCAAAACTAGGATGAGGATTTTTTCCTGTGACTTCTACACATATTTAAATACATTTTTGAAGGTGACATGTTGTCAGTTTATTAACCAAAATGTCCACTACTTTCAGTTCTTGCCTGTAAAACAGCAATTTAATTAAGAGGGAATAGATCCATTAGAACTTAGTGAAAACAAACCCTCCATTGTAGGTACCTTTAGTTTCACAAATGAAGACGTTATTATAAGAATCTCAGTCTGGTGATGTCCACATAAGTAATGAATGGCAGCTTAATAGTTTAAAAAGGAGCAGGTGGAAGTCAGTGAAAAAAAAATGAATTTTTCTTTGATAACAGACAGATAGGCAGTATGGCTAAAGAAAAAATAGGATTTTTAAGTCCAAGGAGCTTTTTTACTATGTTTTTGGTGTCCAGTTCACCTATACCTAAAGGTCTTTGGCCTACAATAGGAAGGAATCATATCAAATGCCTTCCCGAAGTCCAAAAATATTGTATTTACCTCATTTCACTTGTCTAGAGAATCAGTTATTTCATCAAGTTATCTTGTCTGAGAAAGCACCTTATCAGATATTAGTCCTCCAGAGCACAGTTCTGCTTGTTCATGAGTTATTAAAAAGACAACAATGTTCTTGCACTTCACCCAGTCATGTTTAAGAAATCTTAGCCACTTTAATAATTTCTGGGAGACACTATGAAAAAGCAAAGATTCAAAGGTGGAATGAAGAGAGCTTATGTAGAGGCTTGAATATCAGAAGACTTAAAATCCTTGCAAAGTCCATACCATTATTCTATTGTAGGGTTATACCATTAAGTAACTTCTTCTAATCCAGATGTACTTCATATCTAGTTATCATGAAAGCAAATTTTAGTGTTTATTTTGGATTTATTACTACTTGGGAGTGACTTATGTGTTTGGAAAGCATTTATGTCTTAGACCTTAAAAATCAGTGATGCTTGAGAAGTACAAACTGTTTCTTTAACTTCTTCCACATGTACTTCAAAAATCTTGCAATGCTGAATAAGTTTTCTGAAAAACACAAGGTTGGAATTGTCCCAGTGGCTCTAAGGACCGCATGGGAGAAAACACTTCTCTCACCATTGCTGATTCTGGCCTAAATTGTCCACAATCAAAGTGTTAAACCTATCTGCCCCATCACTAGAGTTTCTGAATGTCAGTTATGAGTTTGAATTGTTCTCCATCATTCTGCTTAGTACTTATTAGAATCTCTCCTGCACCTATCACATTAACCTTATTGATCTGTGGAGTTTCTGGAAAAAGTGGTTCATAATCCTTGCTCCAGAGAAACCATGTTTGAGTTAATACAGAATAATCAATTGTGTATCTTGGAAGAAGATACCTAAACAGAGGCAGGCAATCATGTGGGTATCTGAATGGTGTTCCGAGACATGAGAGTTCCAGTTATGGCTCCTGGTTAAGCAGCAGATTTCATATCTGATCTTGCACAAATGGAGTTTCTCATCTGCAAGGTGAAGGCAACAATATTTCTCCAGCACACAGAGGCAGGGAGTTTAGATATATTAAAGCACTCATCATAGTTGTAAAGGTATTATAAGCAAGAGAGATATTAGCCCCTTGCACCTTGTAAATTATTTCGTATGTAGGAACAGCCTCGACTTTACTGAGCAATAAAGCTGATTATTACAGTCACACCAGATATGTCCATTTAATTTTTTTTTTTTTTGCTGGTCCTTATTTTTTACATTACCTACTTTACCCAGAGTTATTTATGTGAGGGAACTGAGAACAGAGGGCAATAGCATCTATACAGATGTGCAAAATAATAAATTAGTCACGGTTGAAACCACCTATGGATAAATGAAATTTTTGACCAGCAGTGGTTGCCTGACCTGTATCCATCAAAATGTCAAACCATGTATAGGTAGACAACAGGGACGCACCCTACAAAGAATAAGGAATGCATAAATCTCTGATGCTGCTCCATGCTGCTGCAAATAATTGTGACATAGTATGCCTTACAACACTGTACACATCACCAAAAATTGATTAAAAGTAGCACTAGCTCATTGGTTATTTGTTTTTAAAGTAGATAACCTATTAGCTACTAAATAATCTATCCTCACATTCTGTTGAAAATAGTTTGGAGTAAATGACTGTTTTATGACAGACTTTCTGCTATGAAGTCTTATCATTGAACAGTTCTGTAGAATTTAAACACAAATAGTACTGAATAAAGAATTTTTAGCAAACCTAAAAAATTGAGGTGAAAGTGACAGACCTGTTCCAAAATTGTAAAGAATGGTTCAAAAATTCAATTTAAATGCTCCTTTCTTTTTTCTGTAAATGCATTCTATAAACTATTCCTGTAATACTCTATTAACATTTGTAATGTTATGTTCATTTAATCTATATTATATTCTGTAGGGCTTTTCCCTACATAAGTCTTACTAACAGGAAATATCAATATCTCTATGTCATCAAGCTTAGCTTTCTACCTTCACCAGAAAGAATATTGAAAACACACTACATAGCCCAGACTTAACTATTTCCTTGTTGTCTTTATTGGTAACTCAAATTAGAATTGCCAGAGATTATATAAAATAATAATAACAGCATTTGTTTCCATCTGCTCTATAAATAGCAAACATTCACAAAGTTCTTTCATCTACAGTTTTAGCATATAGAATCTTAAATTTATGCATTTTCAAGGCTGTTGCTAAAGTTCCAGTGCCTTACTTTCAGAGACCATGGAATTCAACAGAAAATTTTCCATTTACTTCAGTGAAGCAGGGCTCAAAGTCCTTATCTTGTTAAGTATCATCCCTGCTGCGTAATAGAATAAATTTATGTAGAAGGAAGGGAACTTTACATATTTATAAGTTCTTCATTTGGTTAAGTCTGGAATAAAAGAGTTAAAATATAGGAGAGCAATGGGAATTTTTGAGATGTGAAAAGGAGAATACCATTACAATTTTAATTCTGCCTACTTTTAGAGCATGTCCACATACTTGAATTTAGAAATCTGACTTCATTGGACTAACCTGTCTTTAAGATGATTTTTTTTAAAATTCCAGTTCTAAAAGCTTTGTGAATAGCACATTGATTTAATTTTCTGCTTTTATATTTTTAATTTGATTTTCTGGTTTTACATTTTATATTTTCTTCTTTTATATTTTAGTCTGATATTCTTGTATTGTAAGTAAAAGACAATGGACAGATGGATGGACAGACATTGAAGAAATAAAATTAATATTTGCTCAACCTGGTCTTTCATGGCTATTTAAAAACAAAA
>NW_008795405.1:7565755-7566474 GCF_000699145.1 Aptenodytes forsteri | reverse complement strand
TTATATTATATTATATTATATTATATTATGTTATATTATATAATGACAACAGGACATTCTTTGATGACAATAGCCTGTTAGAAAGGGATGGGATCCACTTGCCTAGAAAAGGCAAGGGAATCTTTGGCAGCAGGCTGGCCAACTTGGTGAGGCGGACTTTAAACTGAAGGACTTGGAGGGTGGGGTCCAAAGTGGCAGCGCTCACGTCATTGCAACCAACTGGGGAATAAGCCAGGCCAACCAGAGCAGTGACAAATGTTCCTTCCCAAGATTAGAACCAGAAGACCAGCCACCTCAAGTGTATGTATACCAATGCATGCAGCCTGGGGAACGAACAGGAGGAAATGGAGCTCCGTGCCCAGTCAGAAAGTTATGATATCATAGGAATAACTGAAACATGGTGGGACATCTCACATGACTGGAGGATCGCTATGGATGGCTATGAGCTGTTTCGTAAGGACAGGCAAGGAAGAAGGGGAGGAGGAGTCACACTTTATGTTAAGGAGAAACTTGAATTTATAGAAGTCAACTACGGTGATTGTGGAAGCCCTATGAAATGCCTCTGGGTCAAGATCAGAGGGGTCATCTCCAAGGGGGATCTTACAGTAGACATCTGCTACTCACCTCCAAAACAAGACAATAAGGTTAATGAAGCAATATTTGGGTCACTTAAGCAAGCTTTGGGTCAACAGAACCTGGTTCTTATGGGTGACTTCAAC
>NW_008795405.1:7565371-7565630 GCF_000699145.1 Aptenodytes forsteri | reverse complement strand
ACACTGCTGGACTTGCTACTCACAAACCAAGAAAACCTGCTTTGTAATATCTCGGTTAGTGATAGACTTGGCTGCAGTGATCACAGTATTGTGAAGTTTGGGATCCTGCTGAGCACGCTAAAGGTTAGTACTAAGACAAAGGTTTTAGATTTTAGAAGAGCAAACTTCAGCTTACTCAGAGCTTGATTGGGAGAGATTCCATGGGAAGCTTCCATGGAGGATAAAGGAGCTAGCGAATGCTGGGAGTATGTCATGGTTT
>NW_008795405.1:7562979-7565134 GCF_000699145.1 Aptenodytes forsteri | reverse complement strand
TAGGAGCAGGAAGTTGGGATGTGCTGGCTGTCACTGACATCTAGAGGACAGTGCAGGCAGTATATATATATTGTGAAGCATTATAAAGTAACCAAACCTGGGGCATGATGAGTCTTCCTTTGCCCTGGCGCTGCTCACGGGCACAGCAGCGCTCACAGCTGAAACTCGCTGGCTTTCCAAGCTGGTGCTTGGGTTGTCTTTAAGCATTTTATCCAGTCCAGACACCGACATTGCATTTTTTGTTGTCAGTGAGACACCAGCACTGCTGTCTTCTTGGGGGGCCTTCTTGTCTTCCTCTCCCCAGCAAACACACAAAATTTGAGACTGACCAAACCAACTCGCAGCGATGGACACTTCCTAACGGGGAACACACCGGCAGCTGCTGTCACCCACCATGATTGTGAAGCCCACGGGCTTTACCTGACCGGGTGAGGGAGGCCAGGTGCCAGCAGAGCCCCTGTGGCTCCGATGCCCAGGTCCATAGGTGCCTGCTTGGCACCCTGTGCCGAGTGTGGTGTCAGCAGGAGACTGTGGGGTGCCGCCGGGCGCTGCATGGTACAAGCCCTGCTGCAAGATGCGTCTGCCGCCCCGCTGCACCGGGGCTGGGGGCTGGATGGGGTCCCTCTGGTTGGAGGAACAGCTGGGAGCATTACGAGATCCTGTTGTCATCCATTTGTATTATGAATATTTTACGCCTGCCTATAAAGAATATGTTGTTCAAGACCCTGTTAATGCAAGGTAAGCTAGATTTTTAAATTAAAGAAAATAAGTAGGGAGGCTCCTGGGAAATTAGTTTTAATTTTAGAGACATATTTTCACAGTAGGCTCCTCTTCCTGGCATAGCTAAAGAGGATGAAGATCAAAGTTATTATAGACAGGCCACCTTCTCTGTGTCCTTCTGCCGGCACCAAGCTTTTGCAGATGTAAAAAACAACTGAAGAGGCTGAAACAGCAATTCATACCATTTCCAGAAAGCTTTAGTGGGATTATTTTTAATTGTTTGCAGCTCTTTGGGCTCCTTTATTTTGCCCCAGGAGGCTATCAGTAATCACTTCAAGCCAAGGAGCTGCTTATTCTGCATCAACAAGGACATCACCAGCAGAGACAAGGAAGTCATGATCCCACTCTACTCAGCGCTTGTCAGGCCACACCTGGAATACTGTGTTCAGTTTTGGTCCCCGTTATGCAAAAAAGATGTGGACAGGTTGGACAGGGTCCAGAGAAGGGCCACAAAGATGATCAAAGGACCAGGAAGCCTGACGTATAAGGAAAGGCTGAGAGAACTGGCTTTGTTCAGCTTGAGAAAAGAAGGCTTAGGGAAGACCTTATCATCATGTTCCAGTATTTAAAGGGTGGCTACAAAGAATATGGAGTCTCCCTTTTTACAAGGAGTCACATGGGAAAGACGAGGGGTAACGGGTACAAGTTACTCCTGGAGAGATTCCGATTGGACACAAGAAGAAAATTTTTCACAATGAGAAAAATCAGCCATTGGAATAATCTCCCCAGGGAAGTGTGGTTTCCTCAACATTGGACACTTTTAAGATTTGGCTGGACAGGGTGCTGGGCCATCTTGTCTAGACCGTGCTTTTGCCAAGAAAGGTTGGACCAGATGATCCATGAGGTCCCTTCCAACCTGGTATTCTACAATGCTGTGATTCTATGATGATTCATTAACTGACACAATTTCAGTTACTTAAAAGCCATTTTGATAATAAAACACGATGTGATTTGGGGAGGTTGTATTTATACTTCTGTTAACAAGGTCAAGTGCAAGATCCTGCACCTGGGTCAGGACAACCCCCGGTATCAATACAGGTTGGGGGATGAAGGGATTGAGAGCAGCCCTGCCGAGAAGGACTTGGGGGTACTGGGGGATGAAAACCTGGACAGGAGCCAGCAATGTGCGCTCGCAACCCAGGCGGCCAGTCGTATCCTGGGCTGCATCCAAAGCAGCGTGGCCAGCAGGTCAAGGGAGGGGATTCTGCCCCTCTACTCTGCTCTGGTGAGACCCCACCTGGAGTACTGCATCCAGCTCTGGAGCCCTCAGCATAAGAAAGATATGGACCTGTTGGAGCAGGTCCAGAGGAGTTAGACTAGACATAAGGAAGGAGTTTTTTACGCTGAGGGTGGTGAAGCACTGGAAGAGGTTGCC
>NW_008795405.1:7549129-7562724 GCF_000699145.1 Aptenodytes forsteri | reverse complement strand
CCTGCCCACGGCAGGGGGGTTGGACTAGATGACCTTCAGAGGTCCCTTCCAACCCAAACTATTCTATGATTCTATGATTCTATGATTCTATGATGCCTTCATGAATAACTGGACATCTGCCTTGTATTCATGGATAATGTATTGAAAGTTTCTCGAATTTTAACTTGATTTAGCTTGGTATGAAAATCTCATTATATAGCCTTGGTTAGTCTTCTGCTTATAAATTTGTAGTCATCTAGTCAGGGTGCAGAAACAACATCATTAGGCTTAGGTGATCTGTTGCATGTAAATACCAACAGTGAAACGCAAAGCCAGCAGTTTACAAATAAGCTTCAGTGAAAATTATTCTTTCATATCTCTCAGTGAGTATTTCTGAATATCAAAGATAATAGAAAAAAACCCTCCAAATCAGCTCATGAATGATTCACTACTAATGGAATAACATAAATTAATAATGGATAGTACTGATAATAAATGCTTCAAATATTCCTAATTACCTTTTGCAGACCTACAAATCAAAGCTGCTTTTAGTCTGTCACGCCCATGCTCTCTGACTGTAGTCCTCTACTACTCCACTCTGAAGTAAGACTGAGTGATTCTCTTGCTTTCAGCTGGTCCCAGTGATACAGTGGTACACAGGAGAATTTAGTAAATCTCACTGTGTTCATACTCTTACAGAACTTTTTTTCCAGGAGCTATGTTCTAATAAACCTTACACTTCATTACAAGAGAGGGAGGGAAACAAAGAGAATAACGCTGTGGGGAAAAGAACCCAAACGCTTCTCTAGTAACTGAAAGGAATAGATGAACCTAAGAATGTAGGGAAAGAGGAACAGGGGCAATAGTAGCCGTTGCTTAGTCATGTGTTCAAGTCAGAAACAGAGAAGAGGACAGATGTCTATAGGAAGAACTTGAGCAGAAATGAGATGACCAGGAAACAAGGTGTCTGATATGAGTTAGCACTAAAGCATCAACAAAGAGTGCTAGCAAACATGTTAAACTGTTTTTTTTTAATACGGTATTGTTTGAGCTCAGTGTTAGCAAAACAGTAAAAAATAAAAAAGAGGGAGAGTTCTTTCTAATTTAGTATAAAATCTACATGAATATATACAAAGCCCTGACTTCTCCAAGGACCACACAGATTACTGTTCAGTTTGTTCCTTAAGAGTCTGCTTATCTATCTTCTATCCTTCGGCTGCTGTTCTCTTGAGATTTCCTAGTTTCTGTTTCCCGTCTATAACAGGTCTTCAATTTATAAACCAGATTACTAAATATGGAGTAGTTACAGGTGAATCTCATGCTTTGTAGCAGCTGCACTGCCTCTTTAACTTTGGAAATAAACTCTATTACCCATGCTCTGAAAGGACTCTCTGCTTGAATTAACCACCTTGTCATCTGTAGGAAAAACACAACTAGAATAATCAGGCAAACAAATAGACTATATAATATTAATAAACTATTACAGTCATCTCCCACATTCTTCACACTTGACTGTCTAAACAAATCAATACAAAGGGAGAGATCTAGTTAAGGCTGGGATGAAAATCTAGTGCTTTATCTTTAAAGCAAGTCAAAACATAACAGTTCAACTTTGTTATGTATAGTGTGGTTCATATAAATTGCATCCCAAAGGCTTTATGGAGGTAGATAATACTCTTCCAGAGTAAGATAATAGTAATAATAATGGAAAGACAGAAATGGTGTTCACAGTCACAGCCCTCTTTCAGTTATGAAATTGAAACTAACACTACTGAAATCAATATGCTTTACACTGATACAGAATTACACAGAGATTAGAGTCAGGCCCTGGATAGGTAGCAGAGGAACTATGTATTTTCAATTGAGAATTGCAATGGAATGGTAAGGCAATGAGTCGGAGAGACAGGAAGGCGGTTTTCAGATAGCATGAAACTTAAGTGAAGAAAGAAAGCATAAAGAAGCAGCAAAGCAATATGGACAAAGTCTGTCAGTGTTTTTAAATTCAAGAGGAGCAAATTGAAACTCTACATAAAACAATTGTTGGAAGGATATATGTGATGTCACCATCACGCTGTGGAACTTAATGGGAGTTTTTCATCAACTTCAGAATTTCACTCTCTGTATCACAAGCCAGGGACCTGTCGCTGGGGTACAGAGAGTGCTCAAGGCAGCAGAAAAAGAAATAGACAAGAAGTGAGAAAGATTAAAGAAGGATTTTAGCTGAGATATATTGGATTACTTATAGACAAGACAAAATTAGGGAGGCATAAGATATAATATTTCTTCAGTACATGAACACTACAGTGAACTTCTAAATTCTGTGGGTTTTCTTTATAAAAAAAAAACAACAAAACCCAAAAAGGAATATTTTTAGTCATCTTTGAAATAGCAGAGTGATTTTAAAACGTTGGAGGTTGAAGTAGCACTACCTTCTCCTACCAGCTGACAGACTTCTTGCCAACACCCACATATTCCCTTATGCAGCCCCTTATTCTGATGCGGCCACCAGAATGTATCCATCAGGCCTGATGCCTGATTCTGCTTCACCACATCGTATTTAAACATTTAAATACACAACACACACAACAAATATATTCTGTAGTTACCTACAGAATAATATGAACATTTGTAAGTGTGTCCTCTTTCTGGAGATATGACACAAGTAAAATATGTCTGTCTGAAAAGTCTAAGAAGCAGCCCCTTAAACAGGAGAGAAAAATTTCCAAACTTGTGTATATTTAAGGATAATTATTTTTTTGCAGTGTTAATTTCTTCTGTCTTTGGGCAGTAGCTGGTTTTTAAATTCAGGTCAGCTGATTTTTCCTATAGCCATTGGCCGAGGAAAAAAATTATCAAACGACAATGAAGTTTTTCGTAATTTATGTCCAGAAGCTCATATTGCTTTTGCCAACCTTTTTTTCTTATGAGCTTAAAAGTACTCTCTTTTCCTTGTTCAAGGTGGAAAGGACACTCTAAAAGAGTCTTAAAAGTTAACAACTGCCCATCATGCTTTTTGCACAGTATCTGCCATTCTAACAGTGTGATGAGCCTGTCTCTGACGAGCTTATGATTCTAAAAAGTCTCTGCAGCATTCCCTTAAGAAAGAAAGCATTTGGGAGATCAATACTTTTGCCTGTTGGCCTTGTTGAACAGAAACCAATGCATGTACAAAATCAGCTCCGCAGATGTGATTGTGAAGGCTACCAGGCCGCTGCACAGACAGAGGAATGCCTAATTGGGCCAGCTATCTGTATAGCTCTAAGGTGTGCCATTAAGCACTGCACTTCACTTTGCTCACATAGGGGTTGTGATACCTCAGGCTGTGCAGTGGTAATCTGTGTTGTGTTTTAGCCAATTTATGTTGCTCATGCGAAGTTAGAGGTACTTTCAGCTATTAGATCTTTTATTCCTTGTCCACAATGGGGCATTAATCAAGTGAAGATGACAGCTATACCCTGCTCAGAGAATTCTCCTGGCAGCCCCCAGGCACCCTGCAGAGAAAGCATTAATGTATGACAAACCTTTGCCAACATTTGCCACCTCGATGTTGTTGCCTGGCCTGTTTTCTTATGTAGATGGTATTGTCAGCTTTCCTGATGGAGTTGGAGATGCTATTTAATTTCACTGCATAATGGAGGGAGAAATCCATTAGCTTTTGTAGCCTGTCAGTGAAGATTGTGTCACTAGCTAGTATAAACTGCAAATGTGCCAGATTGCTCAGCAGAAACCGAAGTGGCAGGATACTGTAGGTAATAGGGTCGGATGAAATTTATCTTCTTTGTTCCCCACAGAAAGCTGCTTCCCTTCAGGAAAACTCACAAAATGCACACACTTCTCCACGGCAATCATTGAAAGCATAGGAAAAGGTTATGCTGAAATAGAGCAAACTACAATGCTTGGGCTAGACTCTCAAAGGGAACTTAGGCACCAAACTACATTTTTAAAAGCCAAAATGCCCAATACATCAAAACCTTGAAAGGGGCTACTTCCCTCAGCACCTGCATTTCTGCTGAACTGTGTAAAACCTAAGAGCTGCATTACATCAAATCCTAGCAGAATTTGCAAAGCAGGTATTTCCCTACTAGAGCCAAGCTAGTAGACATACTGGGAGAACTCCTGACAACGGGTGAACAACAGTTTGTGGTGCCCAGCTTGTTTTGCTCACATGAGATGAAAATTCTAGCTTCTCCATATATGATATGAAGGAAGGATTTCAGCTGGGCTCTTCCATTTTTTCAAGAAAGTTCTTGAATAACTGAGCAGCTGGAATCCTGGGATGGGTGTCTTTGTTTCTTCCCCAGTGAAACCATTCTGCTCTGTGCAAATTTTTTAAGTATTCAGTAGCCAGTGGTATAAAAGAAAGATCAACTGCATAGCTTGGAAGTAAAGGCATTCCTGTGGGAGAGTCAGGCTCAAATCCTTTCTCTGGTGATCATTCAGTCAGTTACAGAAAGTGAAGCAGCTTCGGTGGGACCAACTGACAGAGACCTGCCTGAGAGTATTTTAATAGTCCTGCTGTGAAAACTTTTTCCTGAGTGATGGGAGAGCACAAATCTGTACTGCAGATCTGCAAAGAGGAAACTGAGACCAATTTCCTGTGTTCCAGATGACTGTACTGGCCACTGAAATGCTTGGTAAAAGGACCTTTTGATATTTTGAGAAAGAAATGATCTCACATATGTTGCTAACTCTGTGATGATGTTTCTCACTGTGAATCCTAAATGTGAGAGGCATTTCTCTACACCCTGCTAGGTGATCATTCCCTTTGGGGATGATCCCACAGTACTTCCTACAATTTCCTCAGCATTTCTCACAGAACACGCTTCTATCTACTTGACGTGTTGTCAGTCAATACCTAACCATGCTTGTGCATGTGCAGAAAGAACAGACCATGCACAGACCAATGACTATGTGTGATTTATCTCTTTCCACTGTGTCCAACACCAGTTTAGCACCTCTGGATTGCAGCCATTCTGAGCTGCTCTTGAGTTTGAAAGCCATACAAGACTTTCTAAATACGAAGTGCCTAACCTGGGGTTGGGAATTCCACTATCCATTAAGAAATCTAAAAGTTTGTCATTGTAGTGCTGAACATTTGTTCCTGCAATTGTTCTTGGAAATTGAAGTCTTAATAGCCCATAAGGAAATTCTTGGCATTACAAGACATACTCTGCTGGGTTCTTTCATAAATTTTACCTCTTTTTCCATGAGAGGAATGTTTAGATTCTAGAAAATATAATTAAAGATGGGGTTCTCATACTGTTGTTATCTCACAGTGAGCATTTCAGTAAGATTCCTCAGTGTGGAAAGATGAATCTGACCCTTTACAGTAGGATATAGTATTTGATTTTTTGATTACTGCAACTCTTACACTTCTCTACCAGCCCACTAATGAAAATGTGAATACATTCATTCATTCATTTAGTACACTTTTACTAAAGTGACATTAGGATGATAATATGTTACTAGGCATTTTGTCTAAATCTGAGTAAGGATTTAGAAAGTATTGGTGGCAGCAACCTACAGGTGGTAAATCAGAATGCCTTTAAAGTGTACTAAATTTGCTGCAGTTTGCATTGTGCCAAAACTTTTCTTTTTTTTTCTGATGTTAATACATTTTCTTCAGTGTTTTAGCTAACACTTGCCAAATCATAGTCCTGCCAAGCCTAATGCTAATCATAGCTTAGTTTACCTACCTGTTCATGTGTACATACACACTCTCCCCCAGTTTTTCTCCCTCTTACAGACACACACAAAAATAAATACACACACACATAAGCTTTACACATGGAATTTTACTACCAGTGGATAGAAGTATAATTCTATACTAATGGCAAACAGCCAATGCAAGTCATTGTCTATATGATGCATCTTACTAAAAACTCTGGCATGATGTATGTCCTTCCTGATAGAACAGTTTTGAGTTCTCCTGTCTGAGACGTGGTCAGGGCCAGCCTCTCCACAGCAAACATTCCTCAGAGTTCCTTTGTTCTGCTGGAAAAGCCCCAATGTGATGGTCCAAAACTGCTTAACAGCAGGTGGTTCAACTTACACTATCAATACATAGATTAATGCACAAAAGACTCCCTTTCAATGTTTTCTTTTGCTCACATTTCTATTTCAGCCACTCATTTTCATACTATTTAGATGAGTTCTCTACCATCTCCTAACTTTGAGTCCTAGTTTTATTGAGGTTAATCTCTTCAGTCTTCTCTGAGAGTTCAGAAATGTTCTTTTCAGTCACAACAAAGTTTCCTTTTTCCAACAAAAACAAAACTAGCCTCTTCCCCCACTTTCTGGATATAATTTTTAATTATCTCCTTGCTCCTAATTCTGAAAGTAGGATTAGTAGTCCTTTTGTGTTGTGGGCTGACCAATGATTAGTACATTGGAAAATGAAAGAGATCCAAATTCTGGTAAATATGATAGCCGTCTCAAGCTAAATCTAATGAAGTATGTGGAAGCCAAAGTACAGCCTCAGTGTTGCTTTAAATACCTAAGTCTAAACTTAATATTTCCAAAACCTTTTAATCTGATGCAAATTCTGGAGACACCTAAGTTTTTCATGTAGATAAACCAAGTGTTTATTTGTGGCATGCTCACTTGAATTTTCACAGTGCTTTACAGCATGGTGACTGTTTAAAATTATTTCCCTTGGTACAAACAAATTAGGGGTTTTTCTATTGCCTCAGAGATAGCTCAGTGTGGTAAGCATTCTCGCACCAATCCATCTGAGCCCTGCATAAATGATCTATATAATCTACCCAGTCTAGTTATGGTATTTACCAATTTAGTGGTTAAAGCAGCCACCCTGAGATTAGTGACATCTTCAAAGAAAGAAAGGAATTGTACTTCCTCTCTCTTACACACAGCAAATGGAATAGAGAAGGTGTTCTAATCATTAGGATATTATATAAAACTGGCAATGGAAACATTAGTGCTCTAAAGGAGGCTGCAGCAGCCATAGCACATTTATTGGAAGCCTTAATCTGGAGATATGAGTTATGTGTTCTCACTATTTTGTATTTTCAGTGTCAAGCTCTATACTGTCCTTGCTAAGAAAGTTTTCCTCTACCAGACTTCTCACAGTTTCATCTGCTCAACTAACAATAGTCTACATCTTCCCACCTCTTCTGCCATCCACAACTTCATTATTCTGGCAGCCGTTTGCTTTTCTGACTAGAACTGACTACCCATTTCTTTCCATGTCATTGATTGTCTCATTATTTAAAACATCATAATAAATAATCATCTAAACTGGGACTTAGACATTTGAAGTTAGTTTAAGACCCAGTCAGTGACTCCATCCACCTGGACTGTCTATCTCTATAGACGTCTCTATTCAACTGGTGCCCCTTTATTTAATTTGGGTTCTTCAGCTGCTCATCCATATACAAAAATGCTTATTCTGAATAGATGAGTGGAAGTCTTCCCCTACAGTAGACAGTAATCCTGTCTAGCTGAATAGTCACCCAAATTCTCCTTAAATCCTGTGAAGAAACCCCATATGGTATAAAAGCCTGGGCCTACATGAAACTTCATCTGATGATGTCATGATGATGGCATATGTTTTTTGCATAAAGTTTAGGAGTTAGAAACTCCAGGAAGTTAAAGACACAGGTTCTAGACATAGCTCTGTCTGAGAGAAACCTTTAGGGCTAGGGTATTAACCATTATCAGATCAAGACGATATGGTGAACCCCTTTAAAAAAAAATGCAACCGCTGTACAGTCAGAAATTCAAGAGTCATGAGACCACACAGAAGAAAGGAAGACTTGGTTCTACCCAAGGAATTAGGACATTACCTGGGAATGGGTGTGTATGTGTGGAATTTGTATCTGCGCTCCCTAGATGGCTCATGCAATTTTTTCTGTTAAACCATCACTGGATAAAAGAAAAACAGTCTTGAAAGAGGAAGTGAAATATCCCCTACAAGAACGAACATGAAGAAAAAAGATATAACAAACATATTGTGTAAAAGAATTAGGAGAGCATAACACAGCTGTCTAGATACAACTCACTGTTGTATGGTTGTAATCCCTGTGTTAAAGAAAGGAAGAAACCTGTTTTAATAGATTTCGTTCTGCTTACACAGGGTAATGGGATAAATTAAAAAAGGATGAACAGAAACAAGAGTCCTGGCATATTGTGTGTATTAGGAACAAGCTCTAATATGATATTCTCTATCAGACAAATTACAATACAGTTCTGTTATTTTCTTATTGTTAGTGAGAGGAGGTCTGGAATGAAAGTGTTGGGGGGAGCGGGTAATAATGCAGGAGACTCTTAACCTTGAAACTTTTCCGAATAATTTGCTTTTCACTCATGGCTGCTCAACATTAGTGCAGTACAATTATGAAGATATAAACATCACAAGGGCACATGGCACACAACCTGTCACAATGAGTTAAACTTGAGTACCCGATTCCCTGAGCAACCATGGAAAGAGAATGAGCTGCCTCATCAGGAATTCAACTGTGTCAGTTTAGGGGGAGGTGAGGATAGGAGGAGTTGGTCCATCAGGCTCAGACATGACCCTAACTAACCTTCTGTTTTCTACTTTCATTCAGGCAGTAGAAGCAGATCACAAATGGACCTGTCAAATCCACTGTCAAATGACCTCCGCTAAGAGAGAACCTGGAAGATACTTCAACCTGTACCTAAATACTCTTGAAATACTTTTTTTTTTTTCCCCCAGTGCAAATGCTGCAATTTGCTTGTTTTAAATGGCTATCAATCACACAAAGAAGCAAATTGGCTGGAGAATGGAGCATTTAATTATTTTGTTTTCACACCATTAGCAAATTTAAGTTGAGGTATACTGCAAGTTTGATGGACCACTAAGCCATGTGCATTCAGGGTCTTTCATTATCATGTTAACCTTGCTTCTCCTTTTTCCCTGACATAAGACTTCAAGATTTTTAACTGAGAGAATAGGTGCTACTGATTAGTAAATTAAATCTGGACTTTTAGTGATATTTCCATATTATTAACATTTAAGAATTCATGCAGTGAGCCCTTTGCGGAATACATCAAAATACTTAGAACCAGTACTAGAGATTTTGGGCAATTCTTTCAGTCTATTTCTTAATTAATTAGTAAGTATGTTATGTTTTCAAGTACCTATGAGAAATAGGGTCTTTCTTACCGCATTTTGGAAAAATCTAATTCTCATCTCATGTAATGGTGGTGCGATGTCAAGGTAACTTCATTGACCTCATTAAGGACTCATTAAATATAGTGTTATGAAAATAATACATTAGCAAAAATAGAAAACCTGCTGGGGGGATGGTATAATTTTTTCATTACTGTTTTTCCACTGCTTTTTCCCATCCAGATTTTTCAGCCTAGAATACACCCCCTCCTTCTTTCTCTCTCCATTTGTCTTTCTCTCTGTACATGCCTGTACATATATTGTCAGCCTATACGTACATTTTCAGCATATACATATCCTGGCTAGCTATAGCTTAAAATTACCGTATTGCCTGAGCTATCCAACCCACAAAACAACAATAAATCTTGTATAAACATGCCATTCAAATATGCAGTCTTATGGTAAGCATCTTCATAAAGTAAGCTGAAATTTTATGTTGCATCTACTATTACAGTTGCTCTGATATTTATCTTGACTTATAATGTAAAGCAACATTTTAAACTATAATGATCAAAATTCAGCCATAATTTCTGAATGAAAGGGTACTTACTTCCTTAGTTTAATAATTTTCAAGATAATCAAACTGCTGTTTGGAGATATTTAAGAGGTGACAAAATGTCACATCAAAGCTTCTCAAAATAGCAAGTAATCATACTTAAGAAGGACTGTGTTTCTCCATAAATTAACAGGAGTTGGGTTTATTGCATTTTGTAGTACTCTCTGCAACTCAACTGTGCATCTGTTCCAAGAATGAAAAGGAAGTGGTGCTAGTGAGGGTGCATATGGAACGCAATAAAGGTACAAAAAGGAGAGGAGAGGAGAGGAGAGGAGAGGAGAGGGGAAGATTAGATTTGTCAATGATTAACTACATTACTGTAATAAAATAATAAACAGCTGAGAAATAGAAATGAACCAGCTGAGTAGTCTTCTTGGGTTTTGCTTGACTGTCCTACTCATAAATGTTTTCTGAAGAAAAAAAGTTCTTATAGTAGGCTGTGAAAATTGTCTGTTACCTTAGCATCATTAGTGTAATTAGAATATGTGGCATATTTTCTGTCAAAGTGAAGTTCCATCACAAAGAAGACTGAGTGGTTTAAATGAAATGTTATGCACTCAGACATCTTGGGTCCATCAAGTTTATGGTCACTGCCAGGTAGATTTCCAAAGAGACACCGTTTTCCATCCTGCTAGTCCAGGTCAAGTGGTTTGATCTCTGTGCCAGGGCACAGTGTTTCTAAGGTCACTGGATCTGGAATGGAGCCAACAGGCAGAGGGAGAAGGAAGCCAAGGGTCCTCCACAGAGTAGATACACAGAACGTTGCCAAATGGGTCTGCAGTAAATCTAGGGATCATGGAGGGCCAAAAATCCAAGTCTGAGAGGTTCATGTGGCAGCCTTTTCATTTCATGCATGGTGACAGGAGGGAAGAGCAGGGAAGAAGGGAGTGATGATGCACAGTGAAATTGGCCTGTCACTTTCAAAGCACATCAACTAGGAGACTGAAGAGAAAATCAGCTTTACCAAAAAGCTGTAGAGCCTGGGGAGCCCATTACCTCCCTGAAACTTCCAGTTCTGGTGGGTTTATGCAAGTTTTTATTAGTCTTTCTATCCATAAGGAACTATAATTTTGGAGTTTTTGTCCTGTGGGGACTAACGTGAGGTATTGAAAACCAATAAACAAACCCCTTCCCTTTATCTTTCATGAACTGGAAGTTCCACTTTTCAGCCAGCTGTAGTTATGACTGCTATATGGCTGCAATAGTTGTTCTGACTTTTATCTTCCCCAGCAACCTTCCCTGTAGAGACAGGCAAGCGGAGGCAGAAAAAAAAGGTTATTTTTCCAGCAAATTACTGCTATTCAGTGACACAAAACCAGCTTCAACATGATGGTCAGAAAAATGCATGTGAATTTTATCATTATAGATTAATTTTTAAACCATGATACTTTGCATAGATGCATTTCCTGTAGCACATTGAATCATACATGCACGTGGAACAAAACTAAACTTTAGCTTCTGTATTCTGTGACAATTTTCTAAATGGCCTCTTTTCCAGATCTGATGTACTAACAACTAATACTGCCCTTTTTTGTGCATTGCTGTTATGCTGTTATTTTTTTAAATACTTTCTTTAGTACTGCTACCTCCAGCACTGGCCTACCTTGGTGATGAAGAGATGAGCACAGTGGAAATATGACAAGCACGGACTTGCTAATGTACCATTTTACAGAGCTTGTGGAGGTTGAATCATGATTTACAAATACTTAGTGAAACCAAAATTAATTGCATTTTTAGGAAGAGTTTTCCTTATCCCAAACTTCGACTGTTTCAGGCTTTAATGGAAAGAATCTCCTTCATCGGTTTTCTAATGTGGAAGTGATGGATGTTTTTTTAATTCTTCATAGGGAATAGTAAGGACACTCACTGTTTTCTGTCTTAAAGAAAGAAACATGGGCAATCACTTGTATTTAATATTTACTTATGTTTAATGAACGTTTTTATTCACAGCCCATAACATGTAATGGGGTGCTGGGCACTATCAGAGTGTGCTTTTACTCTTATTTTAGGCTTGTCATAATTTTCTGGAATGGTGTGCTTTGATGTTTCCCAGCCAAAGCATCCTCTATGCAAGTTGCATTAAAATTTTCACAAAATCAGTCAGTAAATTGCACAAATAAATTTCATAATAACAGTTACAAAAGTTTATAAAAATATTGGTGAAAGAAATATAGGCAAAACACATTTTGTCTACTAATCTCAAAATAATATCATCTAAATCTCCACCTCTTTCTAGCTGACTCATCATTGGTCAACTAAACATGCTGGCCAGGAATTTGATATACCTCATATTTCACATTCAAAGGAAAGAACAAGCTGGACTACAAATCAGCTTTTATATCCCATCACATCCTTATCATCACTCCACTTCCTTGGGGTTTACCATATTTTAAAATTCTCCCTTCCCTACCAGCATTATCAACTTTCAACCTATTTGCTGTTCCTTGGGCTTACCTTGTTCTTTGTTTTTCTATCACTTTCATGACTTGTATGTGCAACTGCACCCACCTTTGTGTCTTTTGTGGTCACACCGTTCACATGCTTATGCAAAATGGTTACACACTGTGCCTAGCTATGCCATCACTGTGTTACAAAATAGAGAAAGGGACAACCTCTCTGATAACTTGTTTTGGAAAATGAAGATGTAATGATAGCTGTAAAAGAGGGCATCTCAGTACAATGTGGACTGTAGTGTATAACTAGAACAGAAGAGAATTAAATCTTTGCTTTGATCACAATTTCTAGGGAAATAAATTGCACTGCCTTTAATAACAGTGACCAGCTTATGCATGGCACTATATGTAGTTAAAATAAAATCAACAATAATCAAACAACCTATAAACAGATTATATGGGACAGTAAGTCATATTGTTCACAGTGAGTGTTTGACCTGGTAATTGATACATATGTCAAAGTAATTTACCAGTAGTCATTCAAATCACTTTTTCTAATCATTTATTCAATAACAAATATGGAACTTTTGTGAAAAATAAGATATTCAGTTTTGGGTTGCAGACATTTCACAAATTGATTAATGGTTTAATCTTCCAGAGTGACTGTTTCAGTGAAAGTGTGAGGATGTTTTCTCCTTTAAAAAAAAAATATTCATTTTTACTCAGAAATCTACTTGAGGAATAAATTGATGTATCCAGACTGCTTTAAATACAACTTTGTTAGTCTGAATTTTACCATAATAAACTTGGTTAATATAGCAATTTGGAAAACAGGAAGACTTAAACTGTAATTCTGAAAGCATTCCACTTCCTTTAAAAAAAAAAAAACATGATATTTTGTGTGTTCAGTGTGAGAAAAGAGGATATAGAGCTGTACCGGGTTTGCGTGGCAAGGTTTTGGTAAGGGGGGCTATGGGGATGGCTTCTGTGAGGAGCTGCTAGAAGCTTCCTTTATGTCTCATAGAGCCAATGCCAGCCAGCTCCAAGATGGACCCGCCATCTGTGCTGGCCAAGGCTGAGCCCATCAGCGACGGTGGTAGCGCCTCTGTGATAAAGTATTTAAGAAGGGGGGAAAAAAACTACACAACACCAGCAGCAGTCAGAAGAGAAGAGAATATGTGAGATAAACAACTCTGCAGACACCAAGGTCAGTGGAGAAGGAGGGGGAGGAGGTGCTCCAGGTGTCAGAGCAGAAATTCCCCTGCAGCCTGTGGTGAAGACCATGGTGAGGCAGGCTGTCCCCCTGCAGCCCATGGAGATCCACGGTGGAGCAGATATCCACCTGCAGCCTGTGCAGAACCCCATGCTGGAGCAGGCGGATGCACCTGAAGAAGGCTGTGACCCCTTGGGAAGCCTGCACTGGAGCAGGCTCCTGGCAGGACCTGTGGACCCACAGAGAGAGAGGAGCCCACGCTGGAGCAGGTTTGCTGGCAGGACTTGTGACCCCATGGGG
>NW_008795405.1:7531817-7548672 GCF_000699145.1 Aptenodytes forsteri | reverse complement strand
AGGGGAGTGATAGAGCGGCGTGGTGGGCACCTGGCATCCAGCCAAGGTCAACCCACAAGAGCATAGAAAAAATACCCTTTATAATGTATTAAATTCCAATGATAAGCTGGTTTAAGCGGCTCAGAGTTGCACCATTCTAGAAGATGAGAAGCAAGCAATGCATTTTTAATGACTTGTGCTCTTTGATGCTATCCTCTATATTTCATCTTTTTAGCTTTATTTTTACAATTCTCGCCTTCCTCCCCCATGCCAAATGGAGCAAAAAGTACCCTTAAGGTATATAAGAAACCACAAAAACATATTCAGTTTTGGAGTAATCTAAAAAAAATCTGTTCATGGTTCCAACAGAGCAGTTCCCAAGCCAAAACTTGACTAGTATATATTTAACTTACTTAATGAAATATACTGCGGTCATATTATTTTTACTGAAATAACTGTACACTGCTCAATTCCACTGCCTCTCTGGCAAATCCATTCCACTTCATGTATAAAAGATGTTGGTATAAATTCTTCTAATGTCTATTTATTCCTAATTTACCAATTTTAACACCTTTCTTCTAGTTCTAACCTAAAATAGACCATCCAGTCTAATTTTAAAATAAACTCTAACCAGCTTAACTGATTCAGTCATGTCATCGTTTAATCATCAGGAGCCTATTCCTGGCAAAGTGGTTTGGTTAAAGGTCAAAACCCCAATGCCAGTTAAAATGAAAAATGTGTAATCAGAGCAAAAGTATAATTTTGAGGTTCAGAACGCTTTGGGATTATCTCATACTTTTGATATCGTGCTTGCACCCTCAGTGAAAAAAATCAAAGGGAAGAACTTTTGTATTTCATAGGACAGATAGCACTTGGACTGGATACTGTCACAGTGGAGTGACAGCTCTTGCTTCACAGCTGCCAGGATCTAATTATACTGCCTGGGACCAGAACAAGAAATTGCACACTTGTGTGGAATTAGGAAGACTCAAAATGTACCCCATGTAAACCTGAAGACTCGTGTGGATATCAAGGAGTGATCACTGAAATTTTCTAATGGTGTCGGAGCAGGGATAAAGTACAGAGAATGTCTCTGAGTGCAGTTGTTATCACTGACTTCAGAAGTGCCAAATCATAATGTGCCTAAACTGTCATGGTAGGAGCTGACCAGATCCAGGTTATACCAGTGGTCAAAGAACCTTGCAGTGCTCTCAAGTCACGTTCCTAAAGGGAAGTATTTTGTACAGTGATATTGTAATGGAAAGTATATGAATGAAGAGTGTGCAATGGCAAGTATATGAAGAGTGTGCAATGAGAAGACAAAGATCACAGTCAGAGACTTCCTGCTTTTCAGAGATATCACTGAGCTGTAGGATGTAGTGAGGTTCTTTATTCTTTATTTTCTCACTGTCCCTTCCACACTGCACAGGTTGAAAATCGGAAATTATAAGGCCCTTCGTACTTTTGCTTTTAATCAGGTAGGCAGAGCATGCTTTTCTTTGAAACAGAAATCATTAATCTAAGCTCCAGAGGTTAAGGACTTTTTTTCTCATTTGTTGGATCAATAAACGTATGCTAACCAGCAGGAGACAAAAGATCACCTCCTTTCAGAAGGACTCATCAGCTTAGACATCACTGTGTATTAATGTTGCTATATGGCTTTGAGATTGAAATTGTTATCATGTCTAATCAGCTTGAAATGAAGGCAGGGGAGTTTGCATCAATATACTTGCATATTCTAATATTAAACAGAGGAGTCTGAATCCAGATAGCCCTCTCTTGTGTAAGGAGAGGGGAAAAAAGAAGGATATTCTTTGCTTTTCTTTGAAGCAAACTTATGCAATTAAAAGGTGCTAGGTCTTTTCTGTGTACAATTTCTCACACTTAGATAAGAATTTTGCTCAGTAGTCCAGATGGACTTACAAGTAGAGGCTATCATTTTTTAGTTTAAACTTTATTAATTTTGGATTTTATCATAATTTTTAAACAACTGACTTCTAGCTGAATTAGATATTTCAGTTTTCTTTCCTCTACAGTTCAGTGTTACAGATTTCTCACTAAGAAAGCTTTGCTATGTATATTATTTTAATAGCCCCCGTTACTTGACTAAATGCTTTATTTGATAGGGTTGTGTATTTTTAGACATCATGAAATCTAGGAGCAAATGGCCTTTATACAGTTTCTGGATTGATTACAAATGTTTTGTTATCTGAAAGGTTTTTCACCTTTTTGCCAGGAAGCTCTTGCTTTCTGCTTATCTTTATTTGAGGCTTAAAACCAAAACCCATAGAGCTGAATACTTTCTAAAAATAGATTCCTGCTCTTAGACTTTGAAAGATACGTAGCAGTGCTCCCAGGAAGAAAGCACAGGAGAACTGTAAGTTTGTTATTGCAAAAGCATTATAAATGCCACAGACTGTTGTCCAGTCTCTCTCTAGTCCAGTTATTTCATGCAATGAAGGTTGTCTTGTTCTTTAAACATAGTCAGACACAAACAACATTGCCAAACTAGCTATGGTTTATGTCAGTGCTTTGAATTTGCTTCTGTCACTGTTCACTAACAAAGCAACAGTAGCTAAGACCAGATGCTCAAATAAACAAGTGGCAAATAACAGCACATATGTTATTTCAGACTTGATTAGTTTACATTTATCTTCTTGCTAAAATCCTTTGGGCTTCATCTGTTTATATCTAATTAAAGAAAAAGGAATTGACTGAGAGAATGAGGCTTTGGGAAGGTGGTTTGGTTTAAAATCATAATTACTGCCAATACTAGCTTCATATTACTTAGCTAAGATTAATTCACTTTTCCTGAGGCCATTTACATTATAGGCTTAATTCTGGTGCTAAGCTTCTCTCAAAACTTGCCTCTAGTTTGCATAAATGACCCAGTATGTTATTCAAGTTCAGCATGCTTCGTCATGTTTATGGTTATCTCACTATCAAATTTCATCTAGCTGAAGATGACAGTTTCAAATCACAAATAACTTTCCTCTAGTCTTTGAAATACTCTATTTACAAGAATGTTTGGGTAATACTGAAAACATGGTGAGAAACCTATGTTCCAGATGAAAGTTTCTGAATTGTAATACAGTTCGTCAGAGCTTAATTTACAAAAGAAACCATTACTTACTCTGAGACCTAAGTAACTTAATTTTCAGATTCTAAGCAATCATATTGCATATTTAATTAGAATAGTATATGATTAATCAATAACTTGAAATATAATGCTTTATAGAGTGACAAGATTCTGTCTAAAATTCCACAGTACATGAAAAGGCTCTTGAAATTACATAACCATTTTACCTGAAGAGCTCTCAGTTTAACATGTTGCTTTTCAGATGAGTGAGTTTCAATTTCAGTATGATTTTCAGTATTTTGCTTAGGATTAAGGAGCCAGGTCCAAACTTAACCACTGGCATATAGTGGGGCCACTTCACTGATTTGATGCCAGGAATTAACCTAACTATAGGAGGTTCATCAGCTTGTAAATCAGATTTTGGTCTTCATATTCAGAAATTTGTAAGTATTTAAAAGGTAGCCTATTGTCTTTCATTGTTATCACTACTTTCAATGTTGTAATGATTGAAGGTTAGAACATTTCCAATATATTTTTTATGTACAATGTTTTTAATTTGCATATCATTTTTTCATTTTAAAAGAGGGGCTATCACTGTTTTTGGGATCCATACATTATTGAATACCTGCTTATTTTAACTTTTTTCTTGTTAGAATTTTTTTTGCCTTTGGTCACGCATATCTTTATCTTGAACATACAATATGAATCACATGAATTACTTACATACATTATCTTTTTGCTGCATCCCCAGTTTGCATGGTTTGATACAGTGTGAAGTGAGGAATCTGTCAGTAAGCAGTCATTTCTGACATATATTTTCCTTTATTATGAGAAAGATCAAATTTTGTATTGGTTTTATTTTCCATCTATAAGCACCTTCTTTTCTTTTGGTGATAAGCCCTACTTTTTTTCATTTATTAATCTTTCTCCAGGCAAAATTCTTTCTACACAAGTTATAAAGGTTTTCATGGCCATATTAACAAAGATGACTTTGGTCTATAAGATATGCTACCAGTTTAGTGGCAGTTAAGCATAACTAAAAAAACCATATCTTTTCTTGTTACTTTTGAGATTCTTTAGACAATGCAGAAGAATAAGGAATTTCAAACTCCATTCTCAGCTTGTTTACTGAGGCAGCAACATGAATTCTTGTTATAATAACATTTTTGTAAGACATGCATTTCTTTTTTGAGTATGCTGAGTTCAAAAAGGAAGCTTCTGAGAAAGAAATTCTGTGCAGTAAATTACAGTTTCTGCATACAGAAATTCCTTTATAAACATTGCTGAGTAATAATCAGGAATAGGTGAAGACTTCAATGTCCTACTTCTGATTGTTTCCACATTTGTTCTGCTTTTCAAAGAGATAGAATAAAAAAAAAAAATATATTTTTTTTTTCTCCTACTTCCTTCTCTATAACCTCCCAGCAATTCATCCCAATGTATTCAGTAAAGTTTCCATGACAAACAACGTGTATCATTTCAGCCTTGAAGGCTTGGGAAAGGTATTTTCTTTTTTTGTTAGTTTGTATGCTTTGTTTTAAATAAAAACACTTTCTTCATCATGGACCTTTTCCTCTCTTTCCCATTTGAAAGTGTCTCAGTAAGGATCATCGGGGGATAGCAGAGTAATTTCAAATCCTAACTGTGCAGAAGTTTGGAAAAAAGAAAATACTTTTGCCTATATCATTGAATAAAATAAATCCTTTAGTCCCTTCAATTGTTTTCTTATCATAAATGAAAAGGCTTGTGTTCAGCAAAGTTCATCTGGCTTACATCTCTATATCAGGGAAAGCCTGTTTGAAATGTAGTATCAGGTTTCCAGGGCCACTTGAGTTGTCTTAGGACAAAAAGTTTCTGCAATCCAAACAATCTTTAAACAGGTAGTATTATACATATGCTAAATAATGGATTACTTCACATTTGACAGCAATATGACAAATCATTATCTGGAGTGCTCTGAGGTGTGCCAAAGTGTCCTTTGTTTTCCTTTAGTTTTCCTAATGTAACACAGCTATTTGCAGAATTAACATTTCTAAAGTCATTTTAAAGCATCTTGTCAGGTAGCATGAGAAAGGACATGAGTCCTGCAGAAAAGGACAGTTCTCTTTTATGAGTGCATTACCCATACACTTGTATAAGTATCCTGCTTCCTTCTACCGCAGTTGTATCAGCTATATTTACATCATCTCCCCACATATCAGTTGTTTAATTATTGTTGCTGATGTTCTCTGCCATCCCCTAATTTCGTATTTAAATTTGTAGCTCTAAATGTGGTAGTTTCAGTAGTATCAGCAGAGCCAAAGCTAAGCCAAAACAAAATAAACAAAAAGAACCCTGCAAGATTCAATTAGTTTTCTCCCAGATGCTGCAGTTCCTCTCACACACTGTTAAAAATCTGCTCAGCTCATTGAGTGTAACTGGCACTGTCTTGTCGAAGATGAAGGTAGGATGCAGTTATGCAGAAACTGTATGCTCTGCTACATAGGATTGCATGGGTCATTTCTTACCCATATGTATTCTTTCAGCACCTGGGGAAAATATGAAAGAATGAACTGCACAGGCTACAGCCTAGGATGACAGAATGTTAAAACCAGAGATTGTTTTTAAAAGAAAGAGGGGAAAAAAATGAAGATCTAGTTTCAATCTGTGGGAGCCAGGAACTACAAGCACCTCCCTTAAATAAAAGAAAGAGGCTGAAGCGGTTGTCATTTCATTGATTAGAAACACAGCTAAACCGCATTGCTGGCTCGTATTGATTTCTTTAGGAAGAACCACTCGAAGTTGTCTATATGTGGTATGATGCCTTCTTTTCCACTGACTGTGGAACAACTGGGGAGATCTGCAAAGTTGCATAGCTTTCTCTAGAAGACCACAAAATCAATGAGTTGTTTTTAGGTAAAATTCCAGGATTTTAATGTGTGTGTGTTTGTGTGCGTGCATGTGCACGCGTGTTTCACTGAGATTTCCACAAGAAACTGGGCAGTTAACTCCTGAAAATTAAGGAGGGGAAGGGTCTAGGGACCATTTGCAATTCCTAGTTGAAGTCTTCAAGAGTATTAAAGGAATCTAAAAAAATACCCTTTCAAACGTAGCTCATAATCGTTTGACTTTTGAAATATTTTTAGCTCAGTAGGTTTCTTTAAAAAGGTTGGGGATCTTTTGTTCATCTGGTGATTGGGTGAGTTGAAAAAAGTATCGCACGGTTTTATCACACAGTTCATGTCCCAGTCAGATGCTGTTGCTGAAAGTAAAATAAAATGTATTTAAAATAAAATCAAAAGTGTTTTAAATCCCAGCTGACTGCTCGAAGGTATGACCATTGACCTGAAATACAAGCAACTGTATTACAAATAAATAGTTTAAAAAAAAATTTAAATGCCCAGATTATGACCTTATGGGTAAGAAGTTTATCTTCAAACCAATATCATACTGAGTTTCTCTATTTGAATAAAAGCAAGCATTGACAGTCTGGCAACTCATGAGCACAGGGGAGACAAGAAGGCTTCCAAACTCCTCCAGAGCTAGGATGCCTATGTGTACCAAGAAGCTTGGTGAGGAGAATATATCCTCCTGAATATTTCTCCATAATCTCACTTTGATGGTATCAAATATGACTGTTTTGGATTGTTTACAATAAGTCTCTGCCAACATTCCATTTACAAATATCTCAAATCTAAGGAAGGTTTGAAGATGTGTGGGCATAAATTTGTTCTGTAACCTGAAATCAGAGCCAGAATCCAAATGCCATGAGTTAGGGAGCTTTTTTACCTAGCTCCAATTAATCACAGGCAGCTGCTTATGTCCTGCTGAAATCTATATTTATACCACCCTTAAAGAGGACCTGTAAGAAAGATGCCTCCCACTTACCTTCCATCTGCAGAACCATAATGCAGATACTGAAAGCTGTCTCCTGTGAGACCTGTTGACATTACTTGCAGCCACAGCACATTAAAAATTCAGTAATAACTTTGGCTATTACTGTTTGGCCTGACATGAGGGCAAAGTATGATGCTGTTTTCAGCATCGATACTCATGAATTAGTTGAGGGAAAAGAGCCTTAATCTATAAACCATGATGACACCAGCTAAAACTCTGCAAGCAGAATGAGTCTGGGTGTTGGGGAGATTATAAGACCAGAAACAGAGATTTTCCAGCAGACTACTAAGACCTGAGAATTCAAAAACTGAACAGAACTTATGCAGCAGATGGAGAGAGATTGCTACTCGCTTCCCACTACGTTGCCTAGGAAGAGAGGGGTTGCTACTGGACAGCAACTGGGAATCATCATTGCTTTTATTTTTTTAATAATAGCCAGATAATAGCTGGCAAAAAAAAATTCCTTCTTTATCAAAGTGCCTAGACTGATAAAAGCTGATTCTAATTCTAACTATTAGACTGCAGGTCACTGTGCTTGCTAAATCTCAATGTTTGGCAATGTCATGAGTAAGAAGCTCTAAAAAACCATAGGTCCTTTTAAATTAAAGTAAATTCTGAAAGGTTTCTGTAAAGAATGACCAGGGATGTACTGATGAATACTTTATTTTGATTCACAGTTAATATGGAAAACAGTTTTTTTAATCATTGTATATTGTCTGTATAAGATCATATGTTAACATATTTCAATTGTGCTATTTCTCATCTGGTTCTCTGTTTAAAGTAAATGTCAGCATATGCTCTTGCTTTTAGTGCTAGTTAGGGCTAACACGATTTTTTCCTTTGCTCTGAAAACAGGTTTTTCTTATAAGCAATTTTGTTTGTTTGCTTGAAGGAAGTCCTAGACTTCTCAGACATGCGTAAAGCTGACATTTTCATGATAAGGCAGGAAGTCAGTTTGATGATTTTTAGTGATTAATTTTCAACCCAGCAAATTCAATTTCCTGCTTTCAGCAAGTTTGCATTTATTGAATGTTAATAGCTGAAGCATTGCAAACAAAGTAGGATTGGTTCAGAGTTTTGTTTTCAACTAGCTGTGGTAGAAATGTTGCTTTTTTGAAGTTATAAGCTTGAACAAACTCACTAACCTCTTGCCCAACTCCTGCCTAAATTCCTGCCACTAAATTCCTGCCTGAATCTACCCGATTTTTTAGTAAGACCATACCAAATGTAAAGTTTATTCTTATTTTTGTTTTATAATAGTGCTTAGGATCACTGGTAATGCAATAAAACCTCATTGCATTTGTGTCTAGACAAACAGAAAAAAGGTAGTTTTTTCTGTCTCCTAGGAAAATTACACCTCTACATGTGTGCCCTTATATTCAACACTGGCTGAATTTCTGGTCCTCCCTAGTTTGAAAAAAGAACTGTTCAGCCCGGAAAAGGACAGTTAAGCAAGGGATAGATGTCCATAAAATCATGAATAGTATAACAAGTACAGATCAACGCTTTACTGCCTCTTTGACTAAAAGAACTAGGGAGTAATGAAAATAAAAATTGGCAGGCTGAAAGTGGGAAAACGAGGTTGTGTGATGTGCGTAGTTAGTCTGACTGATACAAGGATTTGTGGATGATAACAATTCCAAAATCATCTGGACATATTTCTGAGAAAAAAAAATCATTTAGGGTTATTAAACACAACGGTGATTAACTGTGAGGGTTGTGACACCCCACCTATCTCGTGGAATTCCCAACTCACCAACTACTGTGGGGGGCATTGAAGAAAATACTGCTAGTCTATCTACTCTTCTCCGGGCATCTATTATCATCCATTCTCCTGTTGGAAACAGGGGAGTTGGCTAGATGGACCTTTTTGTTCTGACCTGGAATAGCTGTCTTTTTATCTTATTTTCCATTTATATTATGCTAGATCATCACATATTTACAGTGAAAAACAACCCAATATTTGTTAGCATCATGCATAGAAGACCTATCTAGAAATATATGAGTAGATGTGCCATAGTCTATTGTTGATGCAGATATCTAGACAGACTGAAAAAGCTGTAGTTTCCAACTGTCCAGAAGATCATAAGAAAAAGGAATATCTGCTCTCCTGTGCAGTTCCCACATCCATATTGCAACTATATCCAGACAGTCCAGCATCTCACTTCAACTACAGTCCTAAGGTATTTATTTTCCTTCTTGATATTAGGTTAATCTCTCTGAAATGCAGTCATATTAATATGAAAATCAGACTAGCCTTGAAGAGATGCAATATCTCTCTGATAGTATTACAGTTATCCTAGGCTTCTTTTACAGATCTAGAAGCGAAATAACTTAGGGGGAAGGCATGTCTACAGTGACAGTTGTCCTCTCGGTGTATATAGTCTATTGTAGCTGACTGGGAAATATTTATGTGTGGGTTAGTGATAAAGAGTTTTGGTTGCCTGCATGCGTATATGCTGAAGACCTCTGAAGTTTATGAAATGTTGTTAGCATAAGTATAATTACAATATTTTATTTTCTTTTATGGCTTGTTTTAAGTGGTATTAATTCACAATACATTCCATAGCAGAAATAAAAGATAAGTCTCATTCAATTAGATAAAAAAGGAGCCTTATTCTAAAGCAAATCTTTTCAAGTTTATCTCCACAAAGAGTACATGTAACTTTCTGTATAGAGGACCTTAGCACTCAGCTGTTTGCACAGTCAATACAATATATACGTATAAATGCATTATATCACAGGAAATCTTTAGAATAATGAACTACTCTAGGTATTTGATTTATGAAATTGGAATAGTTTGCTCTAGTACTAAGAGACTGTATTTATTGAAATCAAGCCATGCGTTTCGAATAACCTTATTACAGTAACTAGGCTGTTTGTCATGGCACCTATCTAGCCATGGATATTTGTAATTGTCGTAAGTCTTTTCCCACAGCTGGACTGAAGTCATTTAAATCAGAGAGCTTTGTCCCTTCTGCAATCTAAAATGCTTTATTATGGAGGAAGAGAAAGATCAGGGAGTAGTGATTCTAATATCCTGACAATATTCTATATTTCCACATGTAATTAATACATATTTGTTCAAAAATAAAAATTAAATTGGCACAGGACTTAGTAGCAATCCTTTTAAATTCACACACAGCAATGTTAGTGAGTTTCTTGTGGCTTATTGGTTTGCAGAAATGTGAAGATTTTCCAGATATGACTGCATTTGTTCCATCTAATTGCCGCAATATTGCCTCATAGCATAATTAATATAATTAATCACATGGGAAAAGTAAAGCCAAAAGGAAAATTGTCTGTGTGTTTGCCTGCATGTTATCCTCTGAGGACGAGTTCAGTTGCATGTACATCAATATATCCATCCACATACAGCAGAATAGTCATAACTACTTAGCCAAGAATAATAATGTTCCAAGCAGGAAGGAAACATGAAATTCCAGGAGAAGGATTTTTTTTCCCCTAGACCTGTATCCATTTTTGGCAGCAAGTAAATTTATTTATGGCCCTTTGGGCCATGTTACTCCTGCATTAGGATCTTATGAAAGCCTTGCCATTTGTGTTGTGTTATCTTAGCATTTGATGTGGCTAATATGATATAAAAAACCCTGTAATGATTTACTGCTTTGGAAGTTCCTGTCCAGCCAAAATATGAAGCAAAGATAGCCAGACAGACAAGAGATGAATATGAACTCTCCCTTTGTGCCTTCAACACTGTCTTATTTTAAAAGCTATTATAACTTTTCCCATATTTGCAGAAAGTCTTTCCAAAATTCTTGCTACAGTCCAAATAAGGAGAAATACCTAATAGGAGTATGTAATTTTTGGCAGACTCTTCTAATTTTATGTTATAGAAACCAGCTCGGGGGTTGAGTTTTTTGGTTTGGGTGTTTTGTTTTGTTTTTTAACTACTTTGAATTTTTGAGAAGGAGCTAAGTGATTTAAAAGCAAAGGATAGAAATCTGAACTCTAAAAACCCCATGGAAAATCCCAGTCTAGATCTCATTTTATCTCTTACTCTTGCTCTACAAGTATATTTGAGTCAAAGTAGGGACTGCATATGGGTGCAAGAAAAAGTATGAACTATACTGCTGATTCTCTAAACAGCTGAGGTGAAGTATTGTTTGACTCTGGCTGGGACATAAGTATCAGCTTATCTTTGAATTTTGAAGCTAAATCTACCAGTCCAACCTAGATTGTTCCTACCATTCTGATGATATTCTGGCCATAAAACTCTTTCAGAATTAGTCTGGTGGTACAGAAATTTTATTCTGGCATAAACCTTGGCAGAACTAGCTCTGGCACCATCAGACAATCTCTCCCTGATCACGCTGGAGGAAAAATGACATATATGCAATATAAGCTCAGAACTGATTAACTGCAAGTTAAATGCATGAGTCAGCTAGTGACATCTCTTAACTTGAAAAGTTGTGCAGCTGGCAGTACAAGCCCTATACATGAGCTAAATTTTATTAATGCTAATGATACTCTTGAATGGGTATGGTTATGAATTATAAAATCCAGAATGCTTGTGCTTTAACCAAAACTAGTAATACCATGGATATTAGCCAGATATTCTATCTATTCTGAAGAACAGCTTGCAGCTGGAGATGGAAATTCATATATATGTGTATAAACGTATGCATGCATGCCTGCATACATTTATAGAAAAACAAAAATTAATATTTAGCATGGGAAAAGGAAATGGAACTATATAATGAATTACCAAATGTGTAAAAAAATGTACTGGAATATATATTGCACAGGAGAGAATTACAGCTAACAGTTTGGTTTAAATTAAAGCTGCTGGTTAACTGGACTTCACTACACTGATGTCTTAACAGCTGTGTACTTAGCATTTTCCTGTTTGTTGTATTATCTGAATAAATTAAATCAACATTATGGTTTTGGTGTGAAGTATAGCTACTGGCTTCAGGGTCTAGGTTGCCTGTATTAAAAAGGAAACTTTTGCAGAATATCTGATGGAAGGTACAGGAATATTCAGTAAGGGGGCAGAAAATAGTAGACGATTGTTATGATGATCCCTCCCACACATGCATTGTTCTCTAATGTAAAGTCTGTGCACTTAGCATGCATAATTCACTCCAGGACTTATGAATCATGCAATATGGAAGGAACCTCCAGAGACCATCCAATTCAACCTCCTACTCAAAGCAGGGTCAGTTAAAAGAGGTTGCTCATGGTCTTGTCCAGTTGAGTTCTGAATATATCCAAAGATGGAGATTTGACTTCTTCCAAAGGTTGACTACCTTTTGGGGGAGAGGGGGGAAATCCTAATATCTACTCAGAATTTCCCTTTTTGCAACTTCTGTCTGTTGCTTCTCATGTTATCACTGTTTACCTCTGAGAAAAGTTTGGCTTTGCCATCTCCACATTCTTCCACTGTATAGTTGTAGACAGCAGTAAGATCTCCCCTGAACCTTCTCCTCTTAAGTTTGAGCAAAGACAATTCCTTTGGCCTTCCCTTGTATGTCATGAGCTTCAGGCCCCTGACCATCCTTACAGTCCTGTTGTAGTACTGTATACTAGCTGCTTTTCAAGACTTTGTGTATCTTGTAGGGTTTGGGAATTTTTTCTAGCCCCCAAGGCTGGATATGTGCCCTGGCACCATCATTATAAAACTTGAAGACAAGATATGGGCATAACCTCATCTCTCCCTCCCTCTTTCTGCAGTATAGAACCTGGATATACAAGTCAGAAGGAAGTTACTGTGTGTTTTGGCTGGGTGGTATTTCAGGTCTCATGATGGAGAACAGGTGCACCACAATCTAGAAGTACTTGGCTCAATTAAATTTTTAACATAGGCTGTTTATTTTGTCAAGGCAACCTCTGAAGTTTAACCTTCCTTCTATTAACTATACTATTTGCATAATACTTATGCTCAAAGCACACATTTAATTTAAGAATATGAAATGCTTTGTTGGCGTCAACATTGTGGACATCAATGGTGTTTGTTCGTGACTGGCACTAGGAACTTGAAGGACTATTGATTAAGAACTTCAAGATTTACCCAAAATATGCTGCACTACGATTCACCCATTGATAGCTTGTAATCCAGTACCTGATGAAACTACATTGAAGATTTTTGCACATCTCTGACTTCAGACAGTTTGCTACAGGTAGCACTCAGATATTTTGCAGAACAGATACCAAGCTGTCAGGTGTAATTTACATTTTGTCATTTTGCTCCATATCATGCTTATTTGTCTTAAAAAAAAAAAAAAAAAATCTAGCTGCATGGAATAATTTTGAAAGCAAATTCTTCTGCCCTAGAAAAAATTATCATCTGTCAGGGAGAGGCTTTAAAAGGTTTTCTGGTGCTTTTCAAAAATATGTCATTTTTGAGTAAGGGTTGTTTCTTTTTTAATAGGGAAAATCTACTCCATTTGCCTCAGTAGGAGTTAACACAGAGCATATATGCACAGCTCCTTAGGATGAGGAGAGAAATGAAATGTTTTCTATCATACTATTCCGAACTATAGTTATAAAATGTTATATATATATGTTTTATATATATATATATATATTTGAACCAGAACAAATACTAATTAGTTATAAAATGTTATATATATATGTTTTATATATATAAATATGTATTTGAACCAGAACTGAAATACTAATCTGTGCCTGTTGAAGTCTCCTAAGTATTTTTGGCAAATAATACACAGTCATGGTTCGGGGCCCATAAGGATTATGTATCTTCTTGCATTTGCAAAAATGATGTCTTCAGAGGATTCTCTTGGTCTTCATGTGCGAGCAGGTGAAAGTAACTACTTCCTAGATTTAAGACTTCTATGATCAGGTATCTTACAACAGCTCCAACCCAGATCCCATGGTAGCACTGCTAGCTCTGGCAGCCTGGGGCAATAAAGACCAGTCCCATAATCTGTAAGCTTTAGGACCTTTCTAACCATCTCTAAGACACAGTTTTAAAGAAGCAAGGGCCATAGTTTGTTCTGCTGTTTCCAGAAAGCTTTGTACCACTTGCTTCATCTTTGATGAGAAAACACGCCACAGTACAATTCAGCAGTGTGAAATATGTACTGGTGACAGGTAAAATCAGAGTAATGAATTGATTCTTGCTGAGGTTCATCTGGATGTAAAAAGTGTGAGGAACCCACTCAAACAGGATAAAGGGATTCCAAAAACTCTGCGGGATGATGTCTATAGCACTGCTTTTTTTTGAATAGAATTCAATACTTCTTGGGAGTCTACTGGGACTTTGGAAAATACTGTAAATGTAGAGTGAAGTTCTATACATAGGTTATCATTCAGTGTAGGCATTTAAGTTACCAAATGGGATCACATCCAGGAGTATTTCCTAGGGCAATAGAGCACAGACTAGGGTTACTGATCTAAGAGTTTGTGATCTGGGCAGAACCAGAAGGTATACCTTCTGCTTCTGTCTATATGTCTAACATAGACAGTCAAGAATCACCACCTTCCCCTTTACCTGTGTCCTCTCCCTAAAAGAAACTATATTGTTACCAACTTCTGGCCAAAGCACAAGATATTCTTGAGAGATGTGAAGAGATTAGTCCTATCTGGACAGAGGATTGTTATGTTGTGACATAAGCCCTTCAGAGACAGGTGCTAAATAAAGGATATTGGAAGCATGCCACAGGATATTCCTCAAAATTTTAAAAAAGAAAAGATATTTAAGAGAGGTCCTAATTGCAAGGAAGCCTTTGGAGCACCTGAGGAATCTATATGCATCTCAGGCTGCTTTATAGGCAGAGTTTATATCAGTGAGCATGTATATACATTCATGAACAGAAATTTTTACAGTTATAAAACACATTACATGAAAAGGGCTGCTGTGGAAAAATTCTCTTTGTGTGTCTGTTCTGCCAAAGAATATATATATTTATGTGCGTATGTTTGTTTGTGCATGGGCTACTCCCATTCTCCTTCTCCCACATGCATAAAACTTAAGTTTTACCATTTTGGCATTTTTCCCAGAGAAGCAGGACCCATCGCCCACTAAGCATCCAGGAAATCATGAAAAGTTGGCACCAACTGAATCATAGCATTCCTTTTCCTCATGTAACTGCCAATAAAACCATTGGCAAGTTAACAAATATCTGAAGGTGAGCTCAAGATTCGTAAAAATACCGATGACATTCAGATGAAGTAAATTAATAGAATTTGTTGGGAAAAAATCCAGACATATTTTATATCATACAGACATAAAAAGGAAACAATGGATAGGAGGCCTCCTAATGTAATATGGAATGAAGCAGAAATTCCTTTGTACAGCTAACAATGTAATCACATAGGTGAATCTAATTGTCCGTGTCTTTAAAGAACTATCTCAATATCACTTCCTGTCAAAAAAATTATTTTGGCACCATTCTGTCAAAAAGGAAACTGATCCGGGTCCAAGTTTACCATCACGTGCAGTTTGGATTATTGCTTTGTAGCAATGGGTCATACGTCATTTTCTTTCACTGTAACTTCTTCCCTGGCATATTTGCTTTAAATTTCCTTATTTCTAGTTATGTGCTGAATACGATCACTGAAGATGGGCAGCTCATACATGGGCAACCAGGTGAAGAACACCCACCAACTGGTAAAGAAAAAATGCTGTGCCATGTGCCATAGAATCAAAGCTAATTCTTCAAATTCCTACAATATTCAAATGCCTGTTTTAGGATCCTTGCAATAACATAAAAGCAGAATTGTTCAGAGGATGACTCTTATATAGTAAGATGTGTATCACAGTGAAGCTATCCAGAAAAACCTCCTTATCCTCAGAGGAGGATACACAAAGGTATGTATATATTTGAAATTCCAAACTATGTTACTTGTCATATCTCTGCTTTTTTCCTAACATATATTAGATATGATATAATATAGTTTTATATTTCCTTCAGGAGACATCAGCCATATATTTTTAAATTATGTATGGCTATTCATTCCCACCTGGCTTATCTTCTCTTCCAGTTAACTTAGAGTCTTGCTGTCAGGTTCCAGAGGTATGACTGTGTGTTTCTATCAGAAGGCTGATTCTTATGTCCTATCTAAATAATATGTAGTAAACTTGGCCCAAGGTCTTCCCACCATAAAATACATAACATACCTAATATCTCAACATTAAATACCTAGTCCTAAGTTAGACACCTAGTTGCCCCAGGTTCTGTTCAATGGGGAGAGAGAGGCATATTCAGAGCATGATTCAGATCTCATACCCAGTAAATTGCCATCTGAAACTGCTCATTCTCTCCATTAACAATGCAGACAGCCTACAGCAATCGTGATCTTAATTTAGTCATGTACATTAAAGCAGCTAAGTAGAATGAATCTGGGCCATGCTGTCTGTGTGCATGTAGCCCTGGAGTCACTGTCATTTGTACATGATGACATCTACATACTTCATTAATGTTGTTCTATTCACCAGGGGACTTTGGAAATTTCACCCTTTAAATTAGAAATCCATGTTAAAAAAGAGAGATAATGTCGCTCACTTATGAACATGGGACTTGTAAGCACAAAAATTCACAGCAAATAGCTCTTATATAAATAAAGAACAAGCATATCACTGTATGATTACATTTGTGGGTACAACAAAAGAAAATGAAAGTAACTACATTATGTCATGCTCAAAGGACATTCACACTTACATGGATTTTTTTTATCTTATTAGAGAATAACATATACAAACATGCTAGCTAACATGAGCTCTAGATTTTTACAGCTGATCAAGTAAAAGCAAAAAACAAAACCCAGTATTTATATAGAATCATAGAATCATGGAATAGTTTGGGGTGGAAGGGACCTTTCAAGGCCATCTAGTCCACCCCCCCTGCCGTGGGCAGGGACAGCTTCAACTACATCAGGTTGCTCACAGCCCCGTCCAACCTGACCTTGAATGTTTCCAGGGATGGGGCATCCACC